>NW_028234405.1:48701230-48711230 GCF_977035675.1 Penaeus japonicus
AAAACAAAGGTAGAGCCAAGAATGAAAATAACATCAAATAGAAGTCAAAAGAATAGAGAATAAGGAGGAATACGTAAGAAACAAAAAAATGTAGACAAAAATGATAATCAGAAGATAGCAAGAAAATGCTTTAAAAGGGAAGAAGATAAAACAAACAAATTATGGAAAACAGAAAGAGTGCAAAACAATGAGGTTATGAATAGTAGTAAGGTAACCCCAATGAGATTATGAGGAGTATTACGAGGATAAAACAATGAGTTTAAAAATAATAGTTAGCCGACAAATTGATGAGGCTAAGTGGAAGTAGCAAGAAGACGGAACATTGAAGCGATGAGTAAGTAACAATAATAAAACAAAACAATGAGGTAAACAGTATTAATAGAGAGAAAAAAAAATCAAAATGAACACTTACGAGCAAACAGAAAAAAACGGATGAAGATAATAAAACAAAATAACAAAAATACAACCAGACAAAACTAAATAAAACAAACAAATAAACAGAAATAAATAAATAAAAATAAAAATAAAAAAACAAAAATAACAAATAAATAAACACTCGGGAAGTGAGCAAAGTCGGAGATGAGCCATAGCCATTCCGACATTACCCATCGCGGTGTCGAAAGCCCCCTAAGGGCGAGATGCAACCGCCATCAACCGGAGACATGACCGCATGCAATGGTCATGAAGCAATCCCGTTTCCATTTCCAAAGCCATCCACATCCGTAACAGCCGTGGTCCGCTTGTTACCCACTCATACCTGCGGCTCTAGGAAAATTTTACTCATTCACTCATTCACTCTCTCTGGCTCTCTATATCTAGCGCTTTTTCTTTCTTTCTTTCTTTCTTTTCTCTCTCTTTATCTCTCGCTCTCGCTCTAACACACTCTCTCTCTCTCTCTCTCTCTCTCTCTCTCTCGCTCTCGCTCTCGCTCTCGCTCTCGCTCTCGCTCTCGCTCTTGCTCTTGCTCTTGCTCTTGCTCTTGCTCTTGCTCTTGCTCTTGCTCTTGCTCTTGCTCTTGCTCTTGCTCTTGCTCTTGCTCTCGCTCTCGCTCTCGCTCTTGCTCTTGCTCTTGCTCTTGCTCTTGCTCTCGCTCTCTCTCTCTCTCTCTCTCTCTCTCTCTCTCTCTCTCTCTCTCTCTCTCTCTCTCTCCTCTCTCTCGCTGTGTGTGTGTGTGTGTGTGTGTGTGTGTGTGTGTGTGTGTGTGTGTGTGTGTGTGTGTGTGTGTGTGTGTGTGTGTGTGTGTGTGTGTGTGTGTGAGAGAGAGAGAGAGAGAGAGAGAGAGAGAGAGAGAGAGAGAGAGAGAGAGAGGAGAGAGAGAGAGAGAGAGAGAGAGAGAGAGAGAGAGTGAGGGAGTGAGTGAGTGATTGAGTGAGTGAGGCCAGTGAGTGAGTGAGTGATGTAGGATGAGTGCGTGAGTGTGAGTGTGAGTGTGATGAGCATGAGCATGAGCATGAGCATGAGTACGAGCGTGAGCGTGAGCATGAGCATAAGCATCTAAGTGTGCAAGTGCATAAGATCAAGAACACATCGAAGGACGTCTCTCGGGCAAAGGACGTATTTCAAAAGGTGTTTATGCTCGGAATTCCTACGTCACAAGACCCCAGCGATCCGATCCGACCCATTTGGCTTTATTAATGAGACGGAGATCCTCCTCTGCTGCCTTTGATCGGCGCGCTAATCATCAGCATCACAATCGGCACATCCGGAAGGCCGTATAAACAACCTGCTGTTCATCTTCGATCGCATGCAGGCAGGCCCCCCGGAGGCGAGTCTTGCCTTGGGGCCTTGCCTTCCCCTCTTGTTTATCGTCTCGCTTTTTTTTCCCCCCTTCTTCGTTTTGTTTTATTTATAAGTGTGGAAGAGGGAAGGAGGGAGGGAGGGAGGGAGGGAGGGAGGGAGGGAGGGGGGGGGGGGGGGGAGGGAGAGGGAGGGAGGGAGGGGGGGGGGGGGGGGAGGGGGGGGAGGGGGGAGGGAGAGGAGGGAGAGGGAGGGAGAGGGAGAGAGAGGGAGAGGAGGGAGAGAGAGAGAGGGAGAGAGAGGAGAGTATGGAGAGTGTGAGAGAGAGAGAGAGTGAGAAGTGAGAGAGAGATGTGAGTGAGTTGATGTGTGTGTGTGTGTGTGTGTGTGTGTGTGTGTGTGTGTGTTTGTGCGTGTGTGCATGTATGTGTGCTTGTGTGTGTGTGTATACTAGCATATATTTATTTTCCTTTCTATTTCATAGTCTGCTCCCCCCCTTTTTTCGTTTTTATTTTTATCTCTGACATTTTTTCTTCTTTTACCTACTCCTCCACTTCCCTCTATTACACTTTATGTACTCTATCACTCTTATGTACTTCCATTACCTTTCATCATCTTCCCTCGCACAAATTTCTCCTTCCCTCTCCTTTATCCCTTTTCCCTGTCACACACCCTCCTCCCTTTCTTTCTTTCCCCATCCTTCACCTTTCTTTCTCCTCTCCTCTCCCTCTCTCCCCTTCTTCCAGTACCGTTTCCACCGCCTTGCGTCGTTCACTCGACACGCCGCAAAGACATCACATAGCGTAGGAGGCGCTAGCTATGGTGACTCACCCAACGCCGCTACATAAACAAACATGACGGCGCTCATGCTAGCAAAAGACCTATATTTCTCAACTGAATTATTACCCGTCCCCCGTCCCCCGCCCCCGCACCCAACCCCATCCACCCTCGAAAAAACAACAACAAATCATTAGAAGGCTGAAGTTGCAGCTATCATTGCACACAGAAACGACCCACTGGAGGAAAAGTTACAGCAAGCCTCATGAACGATTGACAACGCATGCATGGCCTTTCACAGCTGAACTATTTACACATTCAAGCCGTTACGTCGACTTCGATCATGATGGAAACCTTTACATCTCATGAATGGAGAGTACCATCGTGACACAAAAATACTCCCGGTACTCCATTCTCATCTGTCTGTAAACAAATCCCGTAGCGTTTGTAGCGTGTGAAGACTTACGTAGCGGCGCTAATAAGTGGTCGTATACTATATAAAAAAAGTGAGTGAGTGAGTGAGTGAGTGAGTGAGTGAGTGCGTGAGTGAGTGCGTTTGTGCGTGCGTTGTGTGAGAGTGGAAGGTTGCAAAGGCGGGGAAAAAGTGAGGGGATATTGACAGGTCCTGGCAGCATCCCTAAAAAAAAGGTAGTAGAAGCAGAGAGCAATCTCCTGCGAATCATCTGAAGCAAGGCAGAAGTAGCAGAGGAGCAGAAAGGAGGACGAGGAAAAGGTGATGAACGAGAGGAGGAAGAAGGGAAAATAGGCCATAGCGCAGAGGGAGAAGGAGAGAAAGAAAGAAAGAAAAAAGATGAAGGTGCAAGGGGAACTAGAGGGTGAAAAAGTAGCCTCACCGGACGACCAAAAAGAAAAAAGAAAAGAAAAAAAGAAAAAGAAAACCGAAACGGAAACATTAGTAACCAAAGACGGAAAAAAGGGGGGAGAAGAGGAGAGGGGGTAAGGGGCGAGTTCTCCATCCACCTTCCGCTTCACCTCAGAGTCATGTCATGAACGCCTCCGTGATCAGCGATGCAGAGCTGAACGTGCGTCCCACAAAACCCCCACCCCCACCCCACATCCCCACCCCCAGCCCCACACCCTCACCCCACCCCCACCCCGCAACCCAACCACCGGTGTCCTGACGGCGCTTGACCGCTGAAAACCCGGGAGGCAGGACGCGATGCCGCCGGTACTACAACGGGACGCGAGACGAGAATCTTTAAAGCATCTCCCCCTCCCTTCACCCTCCCGGGGCAAAGACGCTGGCTATTCTTCGCGTGTGGGCTGACGGCGGACTCTACTCGCTGTATTTTCCTTTTATTATGCCGTTTTTTTTTTTTTTTTTTTTTTTTTTTCGGCGGTGCTGACTGTTATTCCGCGAATTGATCGACACTAAAACCGAGCCAATATGTAAAAAAAAAACGCAATATGTTATCATCAGTAATTAAAAAGTCTCGTGATTTTTACCCTCCATTTCTACTTCGCTTTTTTTTTTTTTTTTTTTTTTTTTAATAAGGAAATGAAGATAATGAGATACTCACAAGCTTACGTACCAAAATGAACCATGGCACATAGAGCACAGTTGTCGTCTGGGCAGTATCTCTGCGTGTAAAAGGAGGAGGAGGAGGAGGAGGAGGAGGAGGAGGAGGAGGAGGAGGAGAGGGAGGGGAGAAGGAAGAGGAGGGAAAGGAGGGTGGAGGAGGAGGAGGAGGAGGAGGAGGAGGAGGAGGAGGAGGAGGAGGAGAGGAAGAAGGAGAAGGAGGAGGAGGAGGAGGAGAATGAGATGAAAATAAAAGATAAAACATGAGGTGGGGGTGGCTCTCGACATAATCTTCAAACAATCGACGAGGCGCTAATACAACGAATCGCCCGCCTAAACTTGGACGCCTTAGAAACAACGCCCGCAAACCCACACCCGCACGCCCAAAACTCCCCAAACAAGACTTTGGGGCCATCACACAATGAGACAAGGGAGAGCACAGTCATCCCCCGACCTTAACAACGAGGCCCCTTTGCAACAAAGCGCGGCTAAAAAAAAGAAAAGAAAAAAAGAAGAAAGAAAAACAAAATGGAGCAACCAGCCTGGCTTCCGTCCGGGCTATTTAAATGCATTTCGATAATCCGCCGAGATGCAGGCTGGGACGCCCTAATTTCTGAGGAGAGCGCGCCTCTGATGTTGCCTTTCGGAGACCTCCTGCCCCTTGCATACATACCCCTTGCCTCCCCCTCTAACCCGTTCCCCTCCGTCCTCCCTCCCTTCCCTCCATTATTCCTCTTCCTCCTCCTCACCTTTCACCTCTGCCCTCCCTTCCTTCCTCTCCTCCTCCCATCAACCTTACCCCCCCCCACCCATCCAAGCTTTCATCTCTGCCTTCCCTCCCTCCCTCCCTTCCTTCCTTCCTTCCTTCCCCCTCCGCCTCCCTGCCCCCTCACACTCCTCCCCACCCAACCCCACCCCACACCCGTCCGCCCGCCCCTACCATCCTCTCCCTCAGCCTACTTCCATCTTAAAAAAAAAAAAAAAAAAAAAAAGACATTTCATTTCTGCAACCCGAGTCGTTCCGCTTTTTGAGGGATTGTTCAATTTGCTTGAGGGATTGTTGGGGATTGTTGTTCATCGGCCGCACACTTAGCCCTGTCGCCTCCCTTGCCATCCCCTGTCACACTCCCTGCCACGTTCCCCGCCTAATCCCCGCGAGACACCCATCAGCAGGGGATCACAAACCGCTTCTCAACCCCGTTCTCCTTCTATCCCTCTCTCTCTCTTCTTTTTCTTGCTCGGCCTCTTTCTTCTCCCTTCCCTTCTCCCTCCCTCTCTTCTTCTCCTTCCCCCTCTTCTTCTCCTTCCCCCTCTTCCTTTTTCTCTCCTTCTCCTTGCTCTTATTTTCTTATTCTTATTCTTATTCTTCCTCTTCCTCTTCCTCCCCCACCCGCTCTCCCTCCTTCTTCCGTGTCTAGCCCAAAGATTCCTTCGCCCTCTCCTCACCCCCTCCATCCCCCACCACCCCTTCTCCCCAGACACACCCACAACCCTGCCGCCCCTCCCCCTCTACCTTCCCCTCCCCCTCCTCCCCTTCCCACTCCCCTCTCCCTCCCCACCAGCCTTATTTCTTTCCCTCCTCCCTTCCCCTCCTCTCTTCCCCCCTAACCGTTCCCCCTCCCCCCTCAAACTAACCACCCACGCCTTCCCGCCCCCGCTTATGCTACGGCGCGGCGGGCGAGCGAACGGGCGGGCGGGAAGGCGGGAGAGGGGGAGGGGGGAGGGGGGAGGGGGCGGGGCACGCTGCAGGCCCGAGTATGAACGAGAATCAATGGCACAGGGAGTTAACGGTGGCGCGGCGGCGGTTGACGCTCGTGCCACGGCGCCCTTCTTCTTCCGCCCTGCACGGCCTGCTCCGTCGACCACCCATCTGCATGCGCGTGTCTGTCTGTCTGTCTGTTTAACCTGCCTGTAGGTGGCGATTCGTTTGTCAGACCTACAAATAGGAAGGCCTATTTCTTATTTTTTAGCCTGCCTGATGGTGTCTGTTTATCTGTTCTGTCTGTCTGTTTAACCTGTCTGAAGGCGGCGATTCGTTTGTCAGACCTACAATAGGCCGGCCTATTTCTTATTTTTTAGCCTGCCTGATGGTGTCTGTCTATCTGTTATGTCTGTCTGTTTAACATGCCTGTAGGTGGCGATTCGTTTGTCAGACCTACAAATAGGAAGGCCTATTTCTTATTTGTTAGCCTGCCTGATGGTGTCTGTCTGTCTATCTGTTCTGTCAGTCTGTCTAGCTTTCCCTGCGTTTTAGCTTCTTGTTGTCTGTCAGTCTGCCTCAAAATGTCTGTCTATTAGTCTCTCTGTTCATTCTTTTCCTGTGCTTGCACCTGCTTGTGTCTGTTAGCCTGCCTTAAGGTGTCTGTCTATCTGTCGACCTTTCTCTGTGCCTGTGTTCATCAGCTTGTCCGTGCCTGTTTGTCTATCTACATTTCTGTTTGTTAGCGTGCTTGTGTCTGATGTCTGTCTGCCTATCTGTGTGTGTGTGTGTGTGTGTGTGTGTGTGTGTGTGTGTGTGTGTGTGTGTGTGTGTGTGTGTGTGTGTGTGTGTGTGTGTGTGTGTGTGTGTGTGTGTGTGTGTGTGTGTGTGTGTGTCTGTCTGTCTGTCTGTCTGTCTGTCTGTCTGTCTATCTGTTACTGTCTGATTGTCTGTCTATCTGTTATCTGTCTGTCGTATTAAACCTGCCTGAACGTGGCGATTCGTTTGTCAGAACCTACAATAAGAAGTGCCGCTAATTTCCTATTTGTAAGCCTGCCTGATGTGACAGCCTACTGTTTCTTCGTCCAGTTTTTAAACCTCCTGAAGTGCATTCGTTTGGTCAGACCTACAATAGGCCGGCCTATTTCCTATTTGTAACCTGCTGATGGTGTCTGTCTACTGTTCGTCTGTCCTTTAACCCCTGCCAGAAGTCGATTCTTTTGCAATCTACAAATAGAAGCCTATTTTCCTATTTGTTAGCCCGCCTGATTGGTGTCTGTCTATCTGTTCTGTCTGTCTGTCTGTCTATCTGTTCTGTCTGTCTGTCTGTCTGTCTGTCTATCTGTTCTGTCTGTCTGTTTAACCTGCCTGAAGGTGGCGATTCGTTTGTCAGATCTACAAATAGGAAGGCCTATTTCCTATTTGTTAGCCTGCCTGATGGTGTCTGCCTATCTGTTCTGTCTGTCTGTCTGTATGTCTGCCTGTTCTTTATGTCTGTCTGTCTGTATGTCTGCCTGTTCTTTATGTCTGTCTGTCTGTCTGACTGCCTGTTCTTTATGTCTGATTGCCTGTTCTGTCTGTCTGTCTGTCTGTCTGTTCTGTCTGTCTGTCTGTCTGTCTGTCTGTCTGTCTGTCTGTCTGTCTGTCTGTCTGTCTGTCTGTCTGTCTGTCTGTCTGTCTGTCTGTCTGTCTGTCTGTCTGTCTGTCTGTCTGTCTGTCTGTCTGTCTGTCTGTCTGTCTGTCTGTCTGTCTATCTTTCTGTCTGTCTGTCTGTCTGTCTATCTGTTCCTGTCTGCCTGCCTATCTGTTCTGTCTGTCTGTCTATCTGTTCTGTCTGTCTGTCTATCTGTTCTGTCTGTCTGTCTGTCTATCTGTTCTTTATGTCTGCCTATCTGTTCTGTCTGTCTGACTGCCTGTTCTGTCTGTCTGTCTGCCTGTTCTTTATGTCTGCCTTCCTGTTCTGTCTGTCTGACTGCCTGTTCTTTATGTCTGCCTTCCTGTTCTGTCTGTCTGACTGCCTGTTCTTTATGTCTGCCTTCCTGTTCTGTCTGTCTGTTTAACCTGCCTGTAGGTGGCGATTCGTTTGTCAGACCTACAATAGGCCAGCCTATTTCTTATTTTTTAGCCTGCCTGATGGTGTCTGTTTATCTGTTCTGTCTGTCTGTTTAACCTGCCTGAAGGTGGCGATTCGTTTGTCAGACCTACAATAGGCCGGCCTATTTCCTATTTGTTAGCCTGCCTGATGGTGTCTGCCTATCTGTTCTGTCTGTCTGTTTAACCTGCCTGAAGGTGGCGATTCGTTTGTCAGACCTACAATAGGCCGGCCTATTTCCTATTTGTTAGCCTGCCTGATGGTGTCTGTCTATCTGTTCTGTCTGTCTGTTTAACCTGCCTGAAGGTGGCGATTCGTTTGTCAGACCTACAATAGGCCGGCCTATTTCCTATTTGTTAGCCTGCCTGATGGTGTCTGCCTATCTGTTCTGTCTGTCTGTCTGTCTGTCTGTCTATCTGTTCTGTCTGTCTGTCTGTCTGTCTGTCTGTCTATCTGTTCTGTCTGTCTGTCTGTCTATCTTAATTTCTGTCTATCTGTCGGTCTGTATGTCTTTCTATCTGTCTGTCTGTATGTCTTTCTATCTGATTGTCTGTCTGTCTGTCTGTCTGTCTATCTGTTTGTCTGTCTATCTGTCTGTCTGTCTGTCTGTCTTTCCCCCTTCCTCCTCCACATCTCCCTCCTATGCTATCTCCTTCTCCTTCCATCTCACCTTTTCCATATCCCTCCCTTTCCCCTCTCCCTCCCTCCCTCCCTCCCTCTCTTTCTCTGTCTCTGTCTCTGTCTCTGTCTCTGTCTCTGTCTCTGTCTCTGTCTCTGTCTCTGTCTCTGTCTCTGTCTCTGTCTCTGTCTCTGTCTCTGTCTCTGTCTCTGTCTCTGTCTCTGTCTCTGTCTCTGTCTCTGTCTCTGTCTCTGTCTCTGTCTCTGTCTCTGTCTCTGTCTCTGTCTCTGTCTCTGTCTCTGTCTCTGTCTCTGTCTCTGTCTCTGTCTCTGTCTCTGTCTCTGTCTCTGTCTCTGTCTCTGTCTCTGTCTCTGTCTCTGTCTCTGTCTCTGTCTCTGTCTCTGTCTCTGTCTCTGTCTCTGTCTCTGTCTCTGTCTCTGTCTCTGTCTCTGTCTCTGTCTCTGTCTCTGTCTCTGTCTCTGTCTCTGTCTCTGTCTCTGTCTCTGTCTCTGTCTCTGTCTCTGTCTCTGTCTCTGTCTCTGTCTCTGTCTCTGTCTCTGTCTCTGTCTCTGTCTCTGTCTCTGTCTCTGTCTCTGTCTCTGTCTCTGTCTCTGTCTCTGTCTCTGTCTCTGTCTCTGTCTCTGTCTCTGTCTCTGTCTCTGTCTCTGTCTCTGTCTCTGTCTCTGTCTCTGTCTCTGTCTCTGTCTCTGTCTCTGTCTCTGTCTCTGTCTCTGTCTCTGTCTCTGTCTCTGTCTCTGTCTCTGTCTCTGTCTCTGTCTCTGTCTCTGTCTCTGTCTCTGTCTCTGTCTCTGTCTCTGTCTCTGTCTCTGTCTCTGTCTCTGTCTCTGTCTCTGTCTCTGTCTCTGTCTCTGTCTCTGTCTCTGTCTCTGTCTCTGTCTCTGTCTCTGTCTCTGTCTCTGTCTCTGTCTCTGTCTCTGTCTCTGTCTCTGTCTCTGTCTCTGTCTCTGTCTCTGTCTCTGTCTCTGTCTCTGTCTCTGTCTCTGTCTCTGTCTCTGTCTCTGTCTCTGTCTCTGTCTCTGTCTCTGTCTCTGTCTCTGTCTCTGTCTCTGTCTCTGTCTCTGTCTCTGTCTCTGTCTCTGTCTCTGTCTCTGTCTCTGTCTCTGTCTCTGTCTCTGTCTCTGTCTCTGTCTCTGTCTCTGTCTCTGTCTCTGTCTCTGTCTCTGTCTCTGTCTCTGTCTCTGTCTCTGTCTCTGTCTCTGTCTCTGTCTCTGTCTCTGTCTCTGTCTCTGTCTCTGTCTCTGTCTCTGTCTCTGTCTCTGTCTCTGTCTCTGTCTCTGTCTCTGTCTCTGTCTCTGTCTCTGTCTCTGTCTCTGTCTCTGTCTCTGTCTCTGTCTCTGTCTCTGTCTCTGTCTCTGTCTCTGTCTCTGTCTCTGTCTCTGTCTCTGTCTCTGTCTCTGTCTCTGTCTCTGTCTCTGTCTCTGTCTCTGTCTCTGTCTCTGTCTCTGTCTCTGTCTCTGTCTCTGTCTCTGTCTCTGTCTCTGTCTCTGTCTCTGTCTCTGTCTCTGTCTCTGTCTC
>NW_028234405.1:48716230-48718730 GCF_977035675.1 Penaeus japonicus
GTGAAAAAAAGAGAGAGAAAGAGAGAGAGAGAGCGAGAGAGAGAGAGAGAGAGAGAGAGAGAGAGAGAGAGAGAGAGAGAGAGAGAGAGAGAGAGAGAGAGAGAGAGAGAGAGAGAGAGAGAGAGAGAGAGAGAGAGAGAGAGAGAGAGAGAGAGACAGAGAGAGACAGACACAGAGAGAGAAAACATTCACAAATACCACCCGGTGTATGAATTGGGACAAACGCAAGCCGCCGAAAGTGAAGATGAATCCCAGCTTTGGCCTGCACGGGACAAGTTCAACGACCTCGAGCGCCATGCGAAGGAGCACATGGGATACAGAGGAGGGATTCTCCCCCCCCCCCCCCTCCTCCATATGGTTCATGACGTAGGAATCATGGCACGCGTGTGTACGAAGGAGGAAGGAAAAGGTAAAGAGGGAGAGGGAGTGAAATTGGCATAGAGAGAGGGTGATGGAGAGGGGGAGAAAGAGGGAAAGGAAGAGGAAAAGGAAAAGGGAGAGGGAGGGAGGGGAATAAGGAACGAGATAGGGCGAGAGAGAGCGAGAGAGAGAGAGAGAGAGAGAGAGAGAGAGAGAGAGAGAGAGAGAGAGAGAGAGAGAGAGAGAGAGAGAGAGAGAGAGAGAGAGAGAGAGAGAGAGAGAGAGAGAAGGGGGGGGGGTTGCTGTATACACAAATACAAGAGTGTGTGTAACACATTAGCGGAAAACGAACGGAACAAAAATAACAACAAAAAGATGCACTAACACATACGCTTCTTTAAAATTCCTCTCCCTTCCTCCCTTCCGGCCCCCCATCCCCATCCCCATCCCCACCCCCTACCCTTAATCCTCCCATTCTCATCTTCTACTACTATTACCACCACCTCCTATCTTCCTCTCCCCCTCCCTTTCTTCTCCCTCCTCTATCTTTACAACCACTTCCCCCCTTCACCCCCTTCACCTTCACCTCCAACTCTACCTCCAATCCCCCCCCCTCCCCCTCACCGCCATGACCATTATCATTCCCCTCGTTCACCAGTGCCATTATTCGCCCTGTCAACCCCCCTTTCCCCTTTCCCCTCTCTCCTCTCCCCCTATCACCTCTCTCCTCTCCCCCTATCACCCCTACCTCCACCTCCTATCACCTCTCTCCTCCACCCCTATCACCCCTCCCTCCACCCCCTATCACCTCTCTCCTCTCCCCCTATCCCCCCCTCCCTCCACCCCCTATCCCCCTCCCTCCACCCCTATCACCTCTGCCTCCCGACGGCCAACGGGGAAATTAACTCGCGGATATTTATCGTTCCTGCAAGAAAAATAGAAGAAAAAATGGCGGAAGAGAGAGAGACAGAGAGAGAGAGAGAAGGGGAGGGAGAGAGGGAGAGAAGGTGGGAGAGAGGGAGAGAAGGTGGGAGGGAGAGGGAGAGTGGGAGGGAGAGGGAGAGAGAGAGAGAGAGAGAGTAGGGTGAGAGAGAGGGAGAGGTGGGAAAGAGAGGGAGGGAGGGAGGGAGGGAGGAGAGAGGGAGGGAGGGGGGGAGAGAGAGGAGGAGGGAGGGAGGGAGAGGAGGGAGAGAGAGAAGGGAGAGAGAGAGGGGAGGAGAGAGAGAGAGAGAGAGAGAGAGAGAGAGCGAATGAGAGAGAGAGAGAGAGAGAGAGAGAGAGAGAGAGAGAGAGAGAGAAAGAGAGAGGGGGGGAGGGGGGAGGGAGAGAAAGAAAAAGATCTCCGATGGCCGAATATTTCGCTTAAGCATTCGCGAGTTTTGCATGCATTCAACCCGAGGAATCCCCTGCCTATGAGAGGGGTTGGGGGGGGGGGATGTTAGAGTCTGCACTTATCCCTCTCAGTTTATGACTAGCTTGCGTTTTTTTTATTCCAGCAAAGTTAGCATTCATTCATTTTTTTCTCATAACTGATGTCAAACTATTAAATGGTGAAGTTTCAGAAAGTATCAGATGTGAAATATAACGAAAAAAAATAGAGAAGGTTTAGGTCGGATTCGTTATCGGGTTCGGAACAAGTTTACGTAGGCCGTTACATAGGCCTACACGGTAGCCCCCACTACTCGCTGGCCAAGGTGTGGGTGTGGATGTGGGTGTGGATGTGGGTGTGGATGTGGATGTGTATATGGATATGGATGTGGATGTGGATATGGATGTGTATATGAATGCGGATGTGTATAATGACGTGGAAGTAGATGTGGATGTGAATGTATATGGATGTGGATGCGGTTGTGTATATGGATGTGTATTGAATGTGTATAAGGGTGTGTATAAGGATGTGTGTGTGTGTGTGTGTGTGTGTGTGTGTGTGTGTGTGTGTGTGTGTGTGTGTGTGTGTGTGTGTGTGTGTGTGTGTGTGTGTGTGTGTGTGTGTGTGTGTGTGTGTGTGTGTGTGTGTGTGTGCGTGTGCGTGCGCGTGTGTGCATGTGTGTGTGTTAAACCGGTAAAATTCTATTTTCTAACTAGATTGGTCATTCTGATTCTACATCGCTATCTTTAGAACCTACACAATCTATAGCTA
>NW_028234405.1:48728730-48736230 GCF_977035675.1 Penaeus japonicus
TTGTAAAAAAGAAGAAAAAAAAAGCATGGTCCATTTTTTGCATCATTAAAAAAATAAGAGTACAAAAATGTGAAAAAATGGAAATGTCAAACAAACATTTTGGAAGAAAAAATGGTGACAAGCACAAGGGGGAGAGGGGAGAGTCAGGAGGGAAAGGGATAAACGAGTATGTGTGTGTGTGTGTGTGTGTGTGTTGAGGGAGAGGGAAAGGGAGAGAGGGGTGGGAGGGAGAGAGAAGGAGAGAGAGAGAGAGAGAGAGAGAGAGAGAGAGAGAGAGAGAGAGAGAGAGAGAGAGAGAGAGAGAGAGAGAGAGAGAGAGAGAGAGAGAGAGAGAGAGAGGAGAGAGAGGAGAGAGAGGAGAGGAGAAGAGAAGAGTAGAGAAGAGAGAGAGGCGGACAGAGAGACAAAGAAAAGTAAGTGAGAACGAGAATGAAAACGACAGTGAGGCCAAGAGTGCGAGTGCGAGTGCGAGCGAGAGTGAGCATGAGTGCGTTTGAATGCGAGTGGCTTTACCTTTCACTTTGGAGTTCACATCTGAAAAGGAATCTAATCCGACTCGACACGTCACGATGGATTTCATTTCATCTTTGCATGCACGTCTCTCTGCTTGCGCTTCTATTCACGTGTGTGTTTGCGTTAGCACTTTTGTGCACACATACATGTACGTATTTATGTAAGAGAGTTCAAGTGCACAGGTCCAGTGAGCACAAGTGCGAGCGCTCGTACATGTGAACGCGTCGGTAAATGAGCGCGCGGTTGTATCACCAGGCGTTCTTTACGCTACTAATATACATGCAAATGCGACGGTCAGTACATCATCATATTTCAAGCCACCTAAGCTACCTTCAGTGAGCGGGAGGCACGTCGTTGCTCAGTTGTTCTGCAAATGGTTATTAGAGCAAAGGAAAATAACATAACAAAATAACAATAACAAAAATATTGAATCAAATTACTATGTGAATCAATTTTGAGAAACCCATCCTTCTTTCCACTCGTTTAGAAAGTCCAATAAATAAAAAAGTTATCTACAAAAGGAAAAAAATAGTTATGGTAATATTTTTTTCTTGTTTGTTTGTTTGTTTATTTGTTTTTTAGAACGGTAGATTAGCTTGTTTCATTTAATCGTTTCCTTTCTTGATCCTTTGTCTATTTTAGCAATATTTAGGATAGGAGAGAACGATAACAAAAACAATAAAATATCTTCAGAGGAGGAAAAATGAAATAAAAATAAAAATGCATTTCACAAATAAATCCAGATTGCTCAGTTAATTCACTTTTCTTTATTTCTTAATCTATCTCAGCTGCCCGATGACAGATTGTCCCCTCTTCGAAACTAGTCACCCTAAGTTTGACTTCCAGGTTTCTAAGCGGCTGGAGAGAAACAACACTTATAAAAGAGCTTGTTGCAAAATATTTCCCTGATACGCTGCCATTCGTGGATGTCATTTTCAATAATCGAACTCGCGAGTATACAGGGGAGCACCGTGTCCTATGTTGGGTGGCAGGGGATAGATACACCTTCTTTGCTTACCCAAGCATAACACTTTGGAAGAGACCCTAGGGCATTCGTAGAAAAAAAAGATACACACACACACACACACACACACACACACACACACATACATACATATATATATATATATATATATATATATATATATATATATATATATATATATACATATATATAATGATAAATCAATCTTTTCCATCACGGACACCAATAGTAACTCAACAAAAAATGAAAAAAAGTGAAAAAAGTGAAGAAAAAAAACTCAATCAGTAACACAAAAGCCGCAAAGAACCTAACCACTACAGCAACTCAATCATCACCAGTGATACCAACACACCAGCCCCCGGTGACAAGACGATAAAGGAAGATTAGAACCTGGAGTGAGAACTGGTTTGAGAAGAGGACCAGCTGGGGCGGCAGATGGTTTTGCTGATACCGCTGCCAGAGAAACTTGCAGTCGGGGGATGGGGTTGGGGTGAGAGTGGGGGAAGAGGGGAAGAGGGGAAGAGGGGTTGGGGGAAAAGGGGTAGGAATGGGGGAAGAGGGGTAGGAGTGGGGGAAGAGGGGTGGGAGTGGGGGAAGAGGGGGGAGAAGGGTGGAGTGGGAAAGCCATTTGGGGAAGACGTCGCGAGAGAAAAAGAAAAGGAGAAAAAGATAAGCGACATCGCCCGCCTCCCTCTCTCTCTCCCCCTCTCCCCCCCAAAAAAAAAAAAAACCTTCCATTAGTTCCAGGAGGAATTTGGCTGATAAGAAGCGTAATTTGCTTGCTTAATGAGGCCATCGCGATGTTCGATTAGCCGATGAAGGGAAGCCGTAAAGACGAGAGAGAGAGAGAGAGAGAGAGAGAGAATTTTTTTTTTTTTTTTCTCCTTCTTTTCAAAAGACTCGCTTGATGAAGTTACCCCCATCAAAAGGGTTTTCCCTTTCATCGTTTTAAGCTAAGTAATCCAACCTCAAAAAGTAATCAACCCCCCCCACCCTAACCACCCCCACCCACACACACACACCCGTAAGTGAGAGTGAGACAAACGCCCCTCCCCCCACCCACCCCACCCACCCACCCGTGACAGCAACCATAAAACCAAGACACATCCTCCACCCAGGGGAAGGACCGAGCGCCGGGCGAAGAAACTCTAAGGACACGAAGCCCGGTTACGGACTCGTATTCAACGCGTTTGAACATCGCGGGGTCGAGTCGAGTCGGTGAGCGGAAGCCGTTCGAGCGAGAAATGAAACCGTAAATCAACGGGCTAGGCCGCTCCTCCCTCAACGAGAACCTACCTTTCTTTACCTTCTTCTTTTCTCCACTTTCCCTTAATTACCTTGATCTATTCTTGATATTTAGAGAACACTAACTGCAATCTATTTTTGAAATTTGGAGAGAACATTAATTGCAATGTTTTCTTGATATTTAGAAAACTTTAATTGCAATCTATTCTTGATATTTGGAGAACATTAATTACCATTCATTCTTGATATTTAGAGAACTTTAATTGCAGTCTAATCTTGAAATTTAGAGAACATTAATTGCAATCTATTCTTGATATTCAGAGAACATACATTGCCATCCATTCTTGATATTTGTTATTTAGAGAACATAAACTGCAATCTATTCTTGATATCCAAAGAACAAAAATTATCACCAATCATTGATAGTTAGAAAACATTAATTACAATCGTCTTAGAGAATTTAGAAAACATCAATAACCATCTATTCCTAACATCTAGAAAACATTAATTTCAATCTATTCTTGATATTTAGAGAACAACAACAACAACCATCTATTCTTGACATTTAGAGAACGAACAACGAACGGAAGCGCGAGGGAAAAAAGTGACGTGTCGACGCAACGAACGTGAGTAATGAAGCGGAGACTAATACGTTTAAGTGCCGACTCGAAACAAACGTTTGTCCTCTTCCTACTTCGGCTGTTCCGCTGGCTGATGAATGGCCTTTGGCGTTTGTCTGTTGCAATACTATAATTTTCCTTTAGGGATAGATGAGCTGCAGTGCGACCGTGGTGAAGGAGTCAGGTTGGTGCTACTTAAAAGAAGCTCAGACGGGTTTTAAAACTGAGTAATCGTTAACCATGGTGTAGGTTTCAGGATCCCCTCTCTTCCTACACACATACACACATACACACACACACACACACACACACACACACACACACACACACACACACACACACACTCACACACCAGTCTCCATTCCATCATCTCGTCCTACCTCCATTCCCCCCTTGAATCTTCAATCTTCAATCTTCCATCTTCCCTTCCTCCTTCCTCCCTCCCTCCCCCCTTCCCTCTTCCACCCATCTTTCTTTCTTCACTCGCTCTCCTCCCCCCCTTCCTCCCTCCCCTCATTCTCCCCCCTCTTCCTCCCTCCATTCACCCCCGCTCTTCCTCCCTTCACCTCACCTCACCTTTCCTCCCTCCCCCTCCCCCTCCCCCTCCCTCCCCCCCTTCACCCTTCCTCCCTTCCCTCACCCTCCCGCTTATCCCCCCTTCTCTCACCCTCCCGCTTATCCCCCCTCCCCCCTCCCTCCCCATCGCCTTCCCAATCAACCCCCCTTCATCCTTCCTTCCTCCCTCCATTCCCCCCCCCTCGCCCTCCCTAAAGCAGAGTGAGGTCGCGGGAGATGATGATCCATCACAAGATCCTCCCAGCCAGCCAGCCAGCCGCCTCCTTCCTCCTCCTTCCTTCCTCTCCATCTCCTTCATGATTTCACACTTTCATCTTTTCTCAACGTCCGTCTTATTCCCCTTTCATCTTCCCTTCGTCCGTCTTATTCCCTTTCATCTTCCCTTCGTCTGTCTTATTCCCTTTTATCATCCCTTTGTCTGTCTTATTACCTTTCATCTTCCCTTCGTCCGTCTTATTCCCTTTCATCTTCCCTTCGTCTGTCTTATTCCCTTTTATCATCCCTTCGTCCGTCTTATTCCCTTTCATCTTCCCTTCGTCCGTTTTATTCCCTTTTATCATCCCTTCGTCCGTCTTATTCCCTTTCATCTTCCCTTCGTCTGTCTTATTCCCTTTTATCATCCCTTCGTCCGTCTTATTCCCTTTCATCTTCCCTTCGTCTGTCTTATTCCCTTTTATCATCCCTTTGTCTGTCTTATTACCTTTCATCTTCCCTTCGTCCGTCTTATTCCCTTTCATCTTCCCTTCGTCTGTCTTATTCCCTTTTATCATCCCTTTGTCTGTCTTATTACCTTTCATCTTCCCTTCGTCCGTCTTATTCCCTTTCATCTTCCCTTCGTCTGTCTTATTCCCTTTTATCATCCCTTTGTCTGTCTTATTACCTTTCATCTTCCCTTCGTCCGTTTTAGTCCCTTCATCATCCCTTCGTCTGTCTTATTCCCTTTCATCATCCCTTTTCCGCCTGTTCGACTTCCTTCTTTATACCATTTGCCGTTCACGCTTACACTTCTCTCCTCCTCTACCCATTGTTCTATTAATAATTATCTTACGTTTTGTTTTTTTTATTCCTTTTTCCTTCTTCTCGCCCGTCTGTGCCTGTCTGTCCGTCGCCTCGGTTTGTCAGTCGTTTGGCTCTGCTTTCCCCTTCCCCCTCCCATCCTCTTTCCTCCCCCTATCTCATTTCAGAACAGTCTCTCTCTCTCCCTTTTATCACATCCCCTAGCTCTTTTCATCTCCCCCCTCCCATCCTCTTTCCTCCCCTTACTTCTCATCTCCTAGCTCTTTTCATCTCCCCCCTCCCATCCTCTTTCCTCCCCTTTACTTCTCACTTTAGAACAGTCTCTCCCTCTCTTTTATCACATCTCCTAGCTCTTTTCATCTCCCCCCTCCCATCCTCTTTCCTCCCCCTATCTCATTTCAGAACAGTCTCTCTCTATTATCACATCTCCTAGCTCCCTCATCTTTCCTTCTTTCTCTCTCTCTCTTCCAAACTCCGCCATTGTCCAATTTCCTCGCAATCTGCAAAAGCCTTGCAAAACTGACTTCCCAGCCTGCTTGTTTCATCAACCTTCACTTTAACAGCCTGCTTGTACAGAAGAGGTCCTTTAAGGCAACACAATGGGCGTTCCTTCATACCCCATTTCCCAAAGTTCCTTCCAGATTACGAACCAGGACGCCGTGTATGTTTAAGGATCCTTTCGTCTTCTTGAAGGTAATGGAGTAGGAGTGAGCTTTCACACACCCCGCGCCCCCCGTGTCCTGGTGAGATGCCCTCGCTTCCCTTTTTCAGGAAGTCTTCCTTCATTGCTCTTGCGGGAAGGTTAATGGCCTTTTTTTTTCTCTCGGCTTCGGCTGTATTGTCTCTTTCCCTGGCGTTTTCTCCTTTCTCTCGTATACTTACACACACACAAATACACACACTCATCCTTCCATCCACTCACTCATTCCTCTCCCTTCCATTCTTCCTTCCTTCCTTCCTTCCTTCATTCATTCCTCCCTTCCTTCCCTCTATTCCTTAATGCCTGCCTCCCTTCCCCCTCCCTTCCATCCTTCCATCCTTCCCCCTTCCTCCTTTTCCTTCCTTCCTTCCTTCCTTCCTTCCTTCCTTCCTTCCTTCCTTCCTTCCTGCCTCCCTTCCACCCTCCCTCCATCCCTCCCCTCACTTCCATTCTTCCATCCATCCTTCCTTCCTTCCTTCCTTCCTTCCTTCCTTCCTTCCTGCCTCCCTCCCTTCCACCCTCCCTCCATCCCTCCCCTCACTTCCATTCTTCCATCCATCCTTCCTGCCTCCCTCCCTTCCACCCTCCCTCCATCCCTCCCCTCACTTCCATTCTTCCATCCATCCTTCCTGCCTCCCTCCCTTCCACCCTCCCTCCATCCCTCCCCTCACTTCCATTCTTCCATCCATCCTTCCTGCCTCCCTCCCTCCCTCTCTTTCTGCTTACCTGCCTGCCTGCCTGCCTGCCTGCCTGCCTGCCTGCCTGCCTGCCTGCCTGCCTGCCTGCCTGCCTGCCTGCCTGCCTCCCCTTCCCGTCCATTCTTCCATTATCTTTCCCTCCCTCCATCCCTTCCATTCTCCCTCCCTTCCATTTTCCCATCCTCCCTCCCTCCCTTCCTTCCATCCTCCCTCCCTCCCTCCCTTCCATTCTCCCATCCTCCCTCCCTCCCTCCCCTTCACTTTCTTGCTTGAAATCCCTCTTCAATTACCAAGCTTCCGACCACTCTTCGTCGCCGTTTTCTTCCTCTGCGCCAACCTCCTCCTTCCTTCAGAACTTTACTGTGTCTCCCAATATACTCTACGCAAATATCCTAATCGAACCGAGCGACAGTGGATTGAAATCACGATATGAAATCAGTTTACGGGAATCGAGATTTAATTCCTTTTTCGTATTTTATTATCATTATTATTTTTTTTTATTACTATCATTATTTTTGGTAACAATGTAATCGGTTTATGGATATCGTTTTTTTTTTTTTTTTTTTTTTTAACATTGTGAAATCCGATCTGTATCCTCATCGCATTTCCAAAGCACTTTCTTTCATGTCGTGAAAAATCTGGCAGTCAAATTAGGTCGCTGCCAGTGTTCTGTGTGCGTTTGCGTGTGTTTGTGCATATGTGTGTGTGCATGTGCATGTGTGTGTGTTGTGCGCGTGCGTGTGTGTGATGATTGCTTCTCCTCAAACAAGCATACACACACACTATACACACTACACACACACACTACACACACACAACCACAAAACCACCAACACGCCCTCATCACCCCGAGGCTGATCAACAGCTGTGGCCTCCTCAATGAAGCGTCTCCATGTGTCCCTTTAAAACACGTGCGACGAGCGATGCGCAACGAAGAGTCCTTCCGTTTTGGGACGCAGTGTCGGGAGCACGTGAAAGGGCGAAGAAGAGGGCCCAAGGTTCTTTCTGTAGGTTCCTCCTATAGGTGAGAGTTATCCCTGCTGTTTATTCGGTGGCACTAAACTTCCGCTAAATATTTATAAAGTTGCAGAAACATTTTTGGGTAGATGTTCACTTTTGACAATCTTTCTGCCGATGTCCGGGGAC
>NW_028234405.1:48748730-48751230 GCF_977035675.1 Penaeus japonicus
AGAGTGAAAAACAGAGAAGGGGGGGGAGAAAGTGAGAGAGAGAAAGAGGGAAAAAGCGAAGGAGAGAAAGAGAAAAAGAAAGAGAAAGAGGGAGAGAGAGAGAGAAAATGAGCGCAAAATAAGCGTATGCCATGTTATCCTTCCAGATTGCCGTCTTGCTCCTTTCTTTGCGGAAAATAGGTGGTTTCCCGATATTTGTTGCATCACCATCCTTATGGCTATTAGTAAGATCGTTGTTACTTTCTTATTCTTATTACTATTCAAATTATCAGCACCATCCTTTTCATCACCATCCTCCATTCCCCCCTCAGCTCCCCCACCCCATCCCCCACCATCTCTCCAAACGCCAAGCAATCACCTCTCCCCCTTTCCCCCCTCAGCTCCCCCACCCCCCACCAACTCTCCTAGTCACCTCTCCCCCTTCCCCCCTCAGCTCCCCACACCCCCTACCAACTCTCCAAACGCCAAGCAATCACCTCCCTCCCTTCCCCCCTCAGTTCCCCCACCCCATCCCCCACCATCTCTCCAAACGCCAAGCAATCCCCTCCCCCCTTCCACCCTCAACTCCCCCACCTCCCCCACTTCCCACCAACTCTCCAAACGCCAAGCAATCACCTCTCCCCCTTCCCCCCCCCTCAGCTCCCCCCCCACCCTACCCCCCTACCATCTCTCCAAACACCAAGCAATCACCTCTCCCCCTTTCCCCCCTCAGCTCCCCCACCCCACCCCACACCCCACCAACTCTCCAAATCACCTCTCCCCCTTTCCCCCCCCCTCAGCTCCCCACCCACCCCCACCCCCCACCCACTCCCCCAACGCATGCAACCCGCCACCCAAATCCCTCGCCAACAGACTAACCCGAGTCTGGACGGCTCACGCGGCGCACGGAATGGAATAGCTGCACTGTCCACCCATAAACCACGGGCTAATGGGGAACTGCCGCCGCGTTTCACAGGAGGGGGATGTATTTTTTTGTATTTTTTTGTATTTTTTTGTATTTTATTTTACACTGGATGACACACACAATCATGGTTGTTTTGCTTTCTTATTTGGAAAAAAAAAAAAAAAAAATGTTTGCATGAGTTAATGCATCATCAGGAGAAGAAAGGGAAGGAGGGAAGTGAGGGAAGTGAGTGAGCGAGTGAGTGAGTGAGTGAGTATGTGAGTGAGTGAGTGAGTGAGTGAGAGACAAAAGGGGGGGGGGGGAGGAGCAAAGCGTAAGAACAAGAGAGAGAAAAAAAAGGGAGAGCGAACGAGAATGCAGACCATACAAAACATAAAGAAAGCCATGCAAAAAAAAAAAAAAAAAAAAAAAACTAAGACAAAACGAGAGAAAAAGTCAACCAGCAAAGCCCAAGCAGCATTGTTGGCGCATCATCACACCAACAAACAACGTAAACAAAGAAGCTCAACAACAGCTCTCATTAGACTTCCCGTGAATGAAAGAGCAGCTAGCCATGTGATATTCCCTCCATTATGAACACGAAATAATGAACAGACATATATAGCGTACAATGCACTTTTCCAAGCCCCCGTGGGCGTCAACACTGTGGTAAGAACTTACATACATATATATACATACATACATACATACATACATACATTCATGCATACACACCCACACATTATATTTATTCATTTATCTATCTATCTATCTATCTATCTATCTATCTATCTATCTATCTATCTATCTATCTATCTATCTCACGATCTATATGTATGCGTGTATGTGTATGTGTATATGTGTGTGTGTGTGTGTGTGTGTGTGTGTGTGTGTGTGTGTGTGTGTGTGTGTGTGTGTGTGTGTGTGTGTGTGTGTGTGAGAGAGAGAGAGAGAGAGAGAGAGAGAGAGAGAGAGAGAGAGAGAGAGAGAGAGAGAGAGAGAGAGAGAGAGAGAGAAGTCAAAGGCAAAGACGACGTCACCCCAGAAGTCAGCAAGAAAAATGAAACCGGGTAACCTAGAGAAAACTTACAGGTCGGGATAAAGGGGGGGGGGGATATTGGCTATGGAATAATGAAGGGGGGGGGGCGTAGAAGGTAAGGAAAAGGAGGAAGCGGATGAGAGGAAAAAATAGGATCGGGGAAAACTGAGAATGAGTGGAAAAAATGATGAGGGAACAGGAAAAATGAAGAGGATGAGCGTTAAAAGTGAGAAGAGAAATATGGAGAACAAGGAAAGAAAAAAAAAAGAAAAAAAAAGAAAAAAAAAAAAAAAAAAAAAAAAAAAAAAAAAAAAAACGGGAGAAGACAATTCAAATAACCCTAAAGATATATCAAAATCCTCTTAAATTCACCAATGGAAAAATCATGAATTCGAACAACTTGAAATTCCTGCCGACGAACGAGAGCCATGCGCGACGATGCATGACCGAGTGCCAGCGAGACAATGCCAGGCAAGCTCGCATGCACGCTATCTCAGTCCGGAAATGTCCCAACGATATTTCATATAGTATATAATCGTGCATGAGAATGGGCTCAGCCGGCCTTCAAATAAATCACA
>NW_028234405.1:48768730-48788730 GCF_977035675.1 Penaeus japonicus
GTTCGATGGGCGGGGCGAGAATATTGCATTCTAAATGAGAATTAAATGAAAAAATAGGGCTTTCCATTATCATTCCTAGTCTTTCTTTTTATATATTCACCCTTTTACTCCCCCCTTTCCATCTCCGTATAACTTTTCCTTCTAAGCTCCCCTCCAATACTCTAAGACGAACTATTTTCTTCCCCCTACCCCCTCCCCTTTCTTTGTCTTATTTTTCCTCAGCATCACCACCACCGCCACCACCACCACCACTACCACTATCATTATCACCACCACTACCACTATCATTATCACCATCACCACCATTATCATCATATTCCTCCTCCTCCACCTCCTCCCCCTCCCCCCTCCCCCTCCCCCCTCTTCCATCCTCCCCCTCCCTTCCCCTACCTATTCTCATCGCCTCATCCTCTCCTATCCCTCCTTATCGTTACATCCTTCCGCTAACCCCCCACCCCTCCCCCTTCCCTCCTGCCTTTCGCAGCTGACAAGTGGGGATGGGGGGGGGGTCGGTTGCACGTTTCCCATTTTGGTACATCTGCAACTTGCAACGAATTCATGGCCTAGCTGAAGCGCACGAAGGGAGGAGAGTAGAGGGCGAGGAAGAAATAAGAAGAGGAGGAGATGACGAACGAGGTAAACGAAGGAGAGATGCAGGGAAGAGAGGACGAGGAGAGGTACAGAAGGAGGCAGAGAGAGGGAAAGAGAGAGAGAGAGAGAGAGAGAGAGAGAGAGAGAGAGAGAGAGAGAGAGAGAGAGAGAGAGAGAGAGAGAGAGAGAGAGAGAGAGAGAGAGAGAGAGAGAAGGAGAGAGAGAGAGAGAGAGAGAGAGAGAGAGAGAGAGAGAGAAGAGAGAAGAGAGAAGAGAGAAGAGAGAAGAGAGAAGAGAGAAGAGAAAAGAGAGAAGAGAGAAGAGAGAAGAGAGAAGAGAGAAAGAGAGAAGAGAGAAGAGAGAAGAGAGAAGAGAAAAGAGAGAAGAGAGAAAGAGAATACATTGAAAAGGGCGACATTAAGAGAAGCAGTGAGGGCTCGCATGCGGGAAAGGGAGAGTGAGGAAGCGGCTCGAGCGTGCGTGCGTGCGTGCGCGGAGGAAGAAAGCTCTCCGGGAAAACAAAACGAAAAAGCGACAAAGCTAAAGGCAAGGCATTGTCTAAATACGAAATATCTCACGAGGAGGAGGAGAAAAAAAAGAGACGGTAAAGGCTATTTGAAGTCAGTTATTCCCACATTCATCCCTTACCTCCCCTCCTCCCCAACTTCCCCTCATATGTGACCTCCCCCTATCCTCTCCAACCTCACCTTATCTCCAACCTCCCTGATCCCCCTCCCCCTCCCCCTCCCCCACCCCCACCACTACCACCACCACCACCCGTATCCTCCCGGCCAGCGACAAGTATCCGAGCATAAGTAATGGGCTGTTGCCATGACAACGCCTCCGTATTATAATACATTCTCTTACTTGTCACCACAGCGTTGATTTCCAACCCCTCACCCCATCCCCCATCCCCCACCTCCCTCATATTTAAGACTGATGTAGCTAATCAGCTGATCCGCCAAGCCTATTTTCCCCTCATCTGATCCATTACTCTTTCCCCTCTTCCCCCGATAGCGATTCAACCCCCTCACCTCCCACCCTCCACCCTCCACCCCCATCCCAAAGTCTTCTGTCGCTTCGGTTGTCAACTTTCACTTTTCAGTCCAATATTCAGAGTTCGGTGCATTCCGGTGCATGGCTCTTTCTCACGCTGAGAGGGGGCGGGGAACGAGAGGCGGGAGGGGAAGGGGAGGCGGACGGGGAGAGGGAGGTGTGGGGAGAGGGAGAGAGGGAGGGAGAGATGGAAGGAGAAAGGGAAGGAGGGAGGGAGAAAGGGAGGGAGAGATGAAAGGAGAGAGAGGGAGGGAGAGAGAGGAAGAGAGAGAGGGAGGGAGGGAGGGAGAGAGGGAGGGAGAGGGAGAAAGAGAGAGAAAGAAAATAAGTCCCAAGGACCTAACATGACCAACCCCCATAGGTTCGAACCATACATAAACTTCCCTCGAAAAAAAAATCTTTCTCTAACGAACCGCTTCAATCATCTTCGCCTCCCTTTCCCCGTATCTCCCTTTCTCGTTACCTCCCTTTCCCCGTCTCTAACTTTCTCGTTACCTCCCTTTCCTTTCATCTCCCTCTCCCGTTTCCGAAAAATCTTCCTTTAACGAACCGCTTCAATCGTCTCCGCCTCCCTTTCCCTCTATCTCCCTCTCTCGTTACCTCCCTTTCTCGTTACCTCCCTCTCCCTTTACCGAGAATATCTTCCTCTCGACGCCTCCTCCTCTCCAGCTGTTCGTCACAGATCTTAGGATTTCCTTTGATTTCCTTTCTCCTTCTTGCGGCATGTCTTGACTCGGATTCTCTCACCTCGGCCGTGTGCCCCTCCCCCTCCCCCCTCTCTTCGCTTAATCTTAACTTCAGTGTGTGTCTGTTTGTGTTTGTGTCTATATCTGTGTGTGTGTGTGTGTGTGTGTGTGTGTGTGTGTGTGTGTGTGTGTGTGTGTGTGTGTGTGTGTGTGTGTGTGTGTGTGTGTGTGTGTGTGTCTGTCTGTGTGTGTGTCTGTGTCTGTGTGTGTGTCTGTCAGTCTGTGTGTTTGTCTGTCTGCCTGTGTGTCTCTCATTTTTCCAATCTTGTACTACTAGTACTTACATTTTCCAAACTTTTTACTCGAATTTTCCTTAACTACCAACTCCCGCCTTACTTTTCTTCAATTCTAACCCCCATTCTACTCAACTTTTACTCCTCAAACTTTAAAAATTCCCATTTTCCTCAACAGTTCCTCCCCGGTTTCTTTATTTCCCACTTCCACTCTCCATCTCCATCACCATTCAGTCTTGATCACAATTCCATCTCCATCACCATTCAGTCTCCATCACCATTCCATCTCCATCTCCATCTCCATCTTCATCACCATTCCATCACCAGCTCCTTCTCGCCCCGCCAATTGGCTCCCTCGCGGCAAACAACAAAAACTGAAGTGAAATCTCGACCCACAGTCAACCCATGAATCATAAATGAGATGCTTCAGAAATCCCGCGAGATGGTAGCTCACCTCACGTGGAGAGCGAGGGGGGGGGGGGAGTCGGGGGGAAGTCAGGGAGGGGGAAAGGGTAAGGGAGGGAGGAAAGGGGGGGAGGGGGGAGGGGTTAGGGGAGTGAAGAAGGGGGGAGGGGGAAGGGGGAAGGGGAAGGGGTAACGGGAGTAAGGAAAGAGGGGAAGTAAGGGAGGGGGTAAGGGAGTGAGGAAAGGGGGGGAGTCAGGGAGGGGGAAAGGGAAAGGGAGTGAGGAAAGGGGGAGGAGGGGGAAAGGGTAAGGGAGTGAGGAAAAAGGGGGAGGAGGGGGAAAGGGTAAGGGAATGAAGAAGATGGGAGGGGGAAGGGGAAGGAGGGGGGAAAAGGTAAGGGAGTGAGGAAAGGGGGGGAGGGGGAAGGAGGAAGGGGGGTAAGGAAAGGGGGAGAAGGGGGAAGGAGTAACGGGAGTGAAAGAAGGGGGAGGAGAGGGAAAGGGTTAGGGAGTGAGGAAAGGGGGGGAAGGGGAAAGGAATGGGGGAGGGGAGGGGTAAGGGAATGAGGAAAGAGAGGGAGGGGGAGTGAGGAGAGGAGAGGAGAGTGAGAGTACAAAAGTATGGAAAGAGGGGGAGGCGGAAGGGAGTGACGAAAGCGGGGGAGGGAGGGAAAGGGTGAGTGGGGAGAGAGAGGGGGGTTAGAGAAAAAGGGGTGGTAGGGGGCAAAGGAAGGGGGTAAGGGGAGTGGGATGGGAGGAGGGTAGGGGGAGGGGGGCAAGGGGATAGGGAGGAGAGAAAGAAGTAGGAATAGGTAGGAGGAAAAGGAGGGTGGAGGACGTGGGCAGGGGTTACTGGGTGGGTGGGAGGGAGGAAGGGGGGAGGGATAGAGAGAGAGGGAAAGGGAGGAGTAGAAGGAGGTGGTGATGGATAGGGAGGGAATCAGAAGGAGTAAGGAGGAGGGATTAACTATGAGGGTAGGTTTGGGGTAGAAAGGAAAATAATCATAAACAATAAATAATGAATAATAAATAATAAATAATAAATAATAAATAATAGACAATAAATAATATATAATAAATAATTATAATATTAATTATTATCATATTAATAGTAATAGTAATAATAATAATAATAATAATAATAATAATAATAATAATAATAACAATAACAACAATAATAACAGTCCTTCGGCGTTCCCTACTCGAGGCCCAAGTAGCCTTCACGAATATAGCATGCACGGACGTCGGAAAATGCAAGGGCCAAGACACGATCGTCTCAGCTGTGGCAATAGTGTTACGAATGTAGAGGATCACGAACATCATTAGCAAGTAAGAGCATAATTAGCAACTCTATGGCAAGAGAGAGAAACGGGGAAAGGGTGAAAGGCGGAAGGAGCAGGGGAGGGAGGAAGGAAGGGAGGACGAGATATATGACAAAAGGAATAGAAAGAGAGAGACAGGGGGAGGGGGAGGGAGGGAGGGAGGGAGGGAGGGAGGGAGGGAGGGAGAGAGAGAGAGAGGGAGAGAGAGAGGGAGGGAGGGAGAGAGAGAGAGAGAGAGAGAGAGAGAGAGAGAGAGAGAGAGAGAGAGAGAGAGAGAGAGAGAGAGAGAGAGAGAGAGAGAGAGAGAGGGAGGGGGAGAGACAGAGAGAGAGAGAGAGAGAGAGAGAGAGAGAGAGAGAGAGAGAGAGAGAGAGAGAGAGAGAGAGAGAGAGAGAGAGAGAGAGAGAGAGAGAGAGAGAGAGGGAGAGAGGGAGAGAGGGAGAGAGAAAGAGAGGGAGAGAGAAATAGAGAAAGAGAGAGAAAGAGAGAAAGAGAGAGAAAGAGAGAAAGAGAGAGAAAGAGAGTGAGACCCACCCCCCCACCCCCAAACCGACCGCGGCGGGCGGCGGGCGAGGGGCGAGCCCGTGCCACGAAGCGGGGGCAACGCAACGAGTCTCCCGGACGCACCACACTGCGGTATCTCCCCCCAACCGTCCCAACCCCCGCCTCCACCCACCCACCCACCCACCCACCCACCCATCCCACCCTCCCCTCCCCTCCCCCTCCCCTCCCCTCGCTCCCTTGGGAAGGGTTTACTATCATTGTGCCATTTAAAGAGGAACTGCCCGGGAGCCTTGTCACTAACACATCCCCTCGTGTTGGAGTAAGTCCTGGCCACGGCCACGACCACGGCCACGACCACGGCCACGGGGAGGGATCTCGCTCCGCCTTCAAACATGTAAGATGACATTGGGGGGGAGGGGGGGAGGGAGGGAGGGGGGAGGGAGAGAGAGAGAGGGAGAGGGAGAGAGAGAGAGAGAGAAAGAGAAAAAGAGAGAGAGGGAAAGAGAATGAGAGAATGAGAGAAAGACAGATAAAGAGAGAAAGAGGGAGAGAAACAGAGAGAGAGAGAGAGAGAGAGAGAGAGAGAGAGAGAGAGAGAGAGAGAGAGAGAGAGAGAGAGAGAGAGAGAGAGAGAGAGAGAGAGGAGAGAAAGAGAAAGAGAGAAAGATACAGTGAGAGAGAAAGATACAGTGAGAGAGAGAGATACAGAGAGAGAGAGAGAGAAAGAGAGACAGAGAGAGAGAATGAGAGAGAATCTAATATTCAGAGAGACATTAACACCCGCTTCTAACTTATTTAAAATCGTCCCCTCGCCGCCACTGCCGTCCCGCCCACCCAGCGCCCAACATGCAGCTGTTTGCCCGGCACACAAGGATGTACGCCCACACAAACGGACACACACACATAGACACAGATACACACGCACGTCCTTACAGATAGACAGACAGACAGATAGATAGATACATGCATACATACACAAACACACAATCCCCCACCCCCCTTACCAAAAAAAACTTCCCCACTACAGACCCCTGACCAGCGTTTTCCTGAGGCACTCCAGCTGGCCCCGTGCCAAGACCAAGCACCCTATTCACCCACTAGAATCTCCATGAAGGTACGTCCACCAGCGCCAGCGTTTTCCACAGGCACTAACCCCTCCCTTCCCCCCTCCCCCCTCTTTCCTCTCCTACCCCCCCCCCCCTCCCCTTTAGAGGTGTCTCTCTCAACCCACGCGCCAACCCACTCCGGCCCACCAGCGCCCACCCAGAAGGTTTCTCGTACTTCTCCCCCCCCCCCCCCCCCCCCCCCCCCGCCCGCCCGCCCTCCCCCCCCCCCCCCCCCCCCCCCCCGTCCACGAGAGCCAAAGAAGCAAGGGCCGAGGAGATGGAGAGAGAAAGAGAAAGAGAGAGAGAGAAAGAGAAAGAAAGAAAGAAAGAGAGAAAAAAAAGAGCGATAAAGAGATAGAGAGAGATAGTGAGAGAGAGGAGAGAGAGTGAGAGACGGAGAAAGAGATAAAGAGATAGACAGACAAAGAAAGAGATATATAGAGAAGGAGAGAGACAGGGAGAGGAAAGTCAGACATACTGAACTCCTGAAAAAGAGATCAAGGCAGGAAAAGAGAGAGAGGGACACATGGAATAACTCAGAGATTAATATAATGGAAGAGGGAGAAAGGGTAATTCACATATATAAATCTACACATAATCCTTCCCTTCCCTTACGCGTACACTCACGTATACGTAAGCGTATACATACATGAAAACGAATACGAATACGAATACGAATACATACACACTCACTCACTCAAACACACACACACACAATCACAATCACAATCACACAGACACACCCCGACCCACACACACACACCCACACCACCCAAAAGCATCCATCCCAGCAACCTCCCCTTCCCCCCTTCCCCCCCTCCTTGCACACGCACAGCCCAAAATCATTTCAACAATAAAGCGATATCGGGAAACGATGAAGATAGCGCGGAAGAAGGCACTAACGGGGAAGTGAAATACCTAGGACTATATCATCTCGAACTTCACTCTCTGGGATTTCATTCTCTGGGACTTCATTCTCTGGGATTTCATTCTCTGGGACTTCATTCTCTGGGATTTCATTCCTTGGGACTTCATTCTCTGGGACTTCATTCTCTGGGATTTCATTCTTTGGGACTTCGTTCTCTGGGATTTCATTCTTTGGGACTTCATTCTCTGGGACTTCATTCTCTGGGATTTCATTCTTTGGGACTTCATTCTCTGGGATTTCATTCTTTGGGACTTCATTCTCTGGGACTTCATTCTCTGGGATTTCATTCTCTGGGATTTCATTCTTTGGGACTTCATTCTCTGGGATTTCATTCTTTGGGACTTCATTCTCTGGGACTTCATTCTTTGGGACTTCATTCTCTGGGATTTCATTATCTGGGATTTCATTCTTTGGGATTTCATTCTTTGGGACTTTATTCTCTGGGATTTCATTCTTTGGGACTTCATTCTCTGGGACTTCATTCTCTGGGATTTCATTCTTTGGGACTTCGTTCTCTGGGATTTCATTCTTTGGGACTTCATTCTCTGGGACTTCATTCTCTGGGATTTCATTCTTTGGGACTTCATTCTCTGGGATTTCATTCTTTGGGACTTCATTCTCTGGGACTTCATTCTCTGGGATTTCATTCTCTGGGATTTCATTCTTTGGGACTTCATTCTCTGGGATTTCATTCTTTGGGACTTCATTCTCTGGGACTTCATTCTTTGGGACTTCATTCTCTGGGATTTCATTATCTGGGATTTCATTCTTTGGGATTTCATTCTTTGGGACTTCACTCTCTGGGATTTCATTCTTTGGGACTTCATTCTCTGGGACTTCATTCTTTGGGACCTTATTATCTGGGACTTCATTCTCTGGGATTTCATTCTCTGGGATTTCATTCTTTGGGACTTCATTCTCTGGGACTTCATTCTCTGGGACTTCATTCTCTGGGATTTCATTCTTTGGGACTTCACTCTCTGGGATTTCATTCTTTGGGACTTCATTCTCTGGGACTTCATTCTCTGGGATTTCATTCTTTGGGACTTCACTCTCTGGGATTTCATTCTTTGGGACTTCATTCTCTGGGACTTCATTCTTTGGGACCTTATTATCTGGGACTTCATTCTCTGGGATTTCATTCTTTGGGACTTTATTCTCTGGGACTTCATTATCTGGGATTTCATTCTTTGGGACTTCACTATTTGGGATTTCATTCTTTGGGACTTCACTCTCTGGGACTTTATCATCCGGGATTTCACTCTCTGGAACTTCATTCTCTTGGAATTCTCTACATAACTAGGAAAGGTCTGGCCGAGAGACCGACAGAAAAACGGTTTAATTAGAGGGAGGGAGGGAGGGAAAGAAGGAAGAGAGAGAGAGAGAAGATATAGCAGAGAGAAGAGAGAAGAGAGAAGAGAAGAGAAGAGAGAGAGGAGAGAAGAGAGAAGAGAGAAGAGAGGGGGGGGGGGAAGAGAGAAGAGAGAGAGAGAGAGAGAAGTGAGAGAGAAGTGAGAGAGAAGTGAGAGAAAAGATAAGAGAGAAAAGATAAGAGAGAAAAGAGAGAGAGAGAGAGAGAGAGAGAAGAAAAGAGACAGAGACAGACACATTCGGTCCGTCGCCATGAAGACTCCCCTTGGCAGAGAGTCCTAAGCGCTGTCAATCGAGGCGTAACTTCCCCGTAGAGTTCAAACAACCTCGTTCGCCATGAAGGTTTCCCGAGACAATGTGGAGTATATCTCGAGGGAAAAAAAAGTAAATGGTTTTTTTTATGAGCTGGGAGTCTTCTATGGGCTCTTTGGAGAAGTGAATCATCATCCTTCTTTCCTTTTTTTCTGGAGGATTTATGGCTTAGTGTTTACAAGAGCAAAGAAGGACATAGTGTATAAGCGCCACTTATTCGGATACAAGACCAATTACTAATAGACTCTTTAAATAACATTTCGAATCCCTTAAAAGAAAAAAAAAATACTTACAACAATATAACAGTCCTCTTTATTCCCATTATACCTGCGAAGAACACTCCCCAAACAATCTAAACTAAATTAAGTAAAACACAAAAGAGTAATTACACAAATGAGAAGAAAAAAAATCAAGTAGAAGAATCAAGAACGAGCCTTTTACAACAACAACAACAACAATAACAAAAAAAAACGAAACTTAAAAGCGAAAAGGACTAAGCCTTTTACAACAACAATAATAATAATAAAAAAAAACGAAACCTAAAAGCGAAAAGGACTAACACTACAACTCCGGTACGCCCCCCCCCCCCCCCCCCCCCCCCCCCCCCCCCCCCCCCCCCCCCCCCCCCCCCCCCCCCCCCGCCCCCCCCCCCCCCCCCCCCCCCCCCCCCCCCCCCCCCCCCCCTGAACGCGAGCGAACAGACCAAGGGAGGTCCACCAAGACACACTTTTCAATTTGTTGCAGTTGTTCGGCGTCGGCGTTTGGAGGCGAAAGATACGCGAAAGGAGCGTAAATTCTTTTTTTTATTATTCCTTTAACTCTCTCCCTTTGGAGGACTCGAGGACTGAAATACCCTCGCTGAAGCCGGGAGAAAATTATTAAAAGAAAAAAAAAGGCATCTAATTAAAAGTATGGACTTTGCCGTAAAAGTTGGGAGGTGGGCGCTGTGCCGGAGCGAGGTGGATTTCCAAGGAAAATATTTATTTAAAAAAAATAAAATAAAATAAAATAAAATAAAATCGTACATTTATTTAGCTTCATATGTGGGCGGAGAAGACTAATGAGGTTGATGTGTCTTCCCAGGGAACTTTTCTCTCCAGACTGGCACTTTTGCTTCCTACGGTGACAAAGGGCCGATGCTCATTCCCATTCGTGTCAAAGCAAGACACACGGAATCGGTAAGTGAGCCAATATGTCTAAGACAGGTATTCACATGAAGTGTCCAAATGACATTCTCTCTCTGTCTCTTTTTCTGTCTCTCCCTTCCTCTCTCCCCTCTTGGTCTCGCTTTCTTTTCTCCCTCTCCTTTCCTCCCGTTATCACTTTTTCCCTCTCTCCTTCCCCGCCCCTGATCATTTTCTACTTCTCTCCTTCCTTCCCGATATTACTTCCTCCCTCGATCCTTCTCTCCCGTTATTATTTTCTCCCCCCTGTTCTCCCGTTTTCCCTTTCTCTCTTCCTCCCATCCTCTCACATTCCGTTATCACTTTCTCCTTTTCTAGTTCTTCCCATCCTCTTTCCCTCGTGTTATCACTTCCTCCCTCGATCCTTCTCTCCCGTTATTATTTTCTCCCTTCCCCCCCTGTTCTCCCGTTTTCCCTTTCTCTCTTTCTCCCATCCTCCTTCCCTCGCGTTATCACTTTCTCCTTCCTTCCCTCTCTCCCTTTCTCTCTTCCTCCCATCCTCCTTCCCTCGCGTTATCACTTTCTCCTACCTTCCCTTCCTCCCTCTCTCTCTTCCTCCCATCCTCTTTCCCTCGCGTTATCGCTTTCTCCCTCTATCTTTCTCTCCCGTTATTATTTTCTCTCTTCCCCCCCTGTTCTCCCGTTCTTCCTTTTTCCTTCCTTCCCTTTCTCCCTTCCTTCCATCCTCCCTCACCACAGCCACTTCTACCCCTGTCGCTAATCGACGTAGAACCGGAAGTAGCAATGGAAGCCAATGATAGTAAAACCGCAAAGAACACATGGGTCCTGGCTACACCATCGGCCAATCTACGGAACTCACATTCACACACGAATCTATCAGCTATCGGAACCCGTTAGAGATTAGGCGCGCTCGGTGGAAATGAAGGCGAGTTGGTAAGCGCTTGTACATATCCGTCCTTCTCCACGCAAACACACACACACACACACACACACACAAACACACATACACACACACACGCACACACACGCACACACACACACACACACACACACACACACACACACACACAAACACACGCACACACACACACACACACACGTACACACGCACACGTACACACATTTCCCAGGTCGCCCTCCCCAATCCAATATCATACAAATCCCGTGGAAACGTATGCTCTACATAAATAACCAAGACTAAAACGTTTTTGTCTGCAGTTATCATCCATAACAAAGATACCAAATCGCGTTCGACTCCCCCCCCCCAAAACGAGGAACAAAACGGACAAATAAAACGCTACGACCAACAGCATAGCCCCCAAGAGCAGGAGCAGCTGTAGCAATATCTTCTCCTTCATTATTTCCATTTTCATCACTATCATCATTTTCCATTTCCAATTTTCCGTTATTATTAACACACTAATTTAAAAAAAGAACCATCGTCACAAAGTTTCCCAGAACGCGAGGAAAATAATAATAATATTAATAAATTATTGTAATAATGATAATTGATAATAATAATGACAATTGTTTTATTTCTATGATAAATATTTATAGTTATTTATGATTATTATAATTATTTGTAATAATAATGATAATAATAATGTTATATAATTAATAATATTGTGGTTAATGATTAGAATAATTGATTTGTTGTAGGGATAAATGGTTAATAGTATAAATATTAATATTAATAATGTTAAACTTTTTATATCAATAATTAGTAATAAATGATGAGTAGTTTATTATTTAATTTTATTATTTGGATGATGTTGGTTGATGATGATGATGATGATGATGATGATGTTGTTGTTGAGTTGATGATGATGGATGATGTTGTTGATGTAGGATAATATTTATTAATTTAAGATAGATTATTAATAATTATTTGATTAATAAGTTTAATTAGAATATTTAACTAGATTTAAATTTAAAGAAAATTTAGCATGGGAGTTTAGTGCATCATAGTGGATTCAGATGCGTTTGGACTGCACGTGTAGCTTCGGTAGACCGTCCAATTCCGACGACTGTACTTTCCGAGTGGTAAAGTTAAGACAATCGTTATAATTGTTTGGGTTAATGTTCTGATACGGCTAGGATCGGCGCGGTGCGGCGAGGGAAGGAGACGCAGACTGATCGTTAACAAAGCAAATGGGCAAGAATTTTTTTTATTTTTATTTTTTTTGTGTTGTTGATGTCATGTTTGGCTTGAATGTGTTTTGGGAAGAGATTATGGCTAGTTTTGATGGGTTACTGGATAAATTTAGAAAGAAAAAGACAATTTACGAGATAACGGCAACAGAAAGTGAGAGAGAAAGATAAAGGCCAAAAAAGAGAAAGAAGAAAAAGAAAGCAAAGATAGAAGAACAAGAGAAATAGTATGGAACATGAAAAGAAAGAAAGTTAGAGAGAAAGAGAAGGACAGAAAGTGAGAGAGAGGGAAAGCAAGAAAGAGACACACGACAAAAAGAGAAAGCCCAATCATGACGAGACACGAAAAAGGCGGAAAAAGCGAGAGAGCGATAGCAAAGGAAAAGACCTTGCAGTGTGAGTGTGTGAGAGTGTTTGTGAGTTCACAGAGAGCTTGCTGGCGAGGGCAACCAATCGAAAGAGACGCGAACTCCCAGACCCTAGACGTCACACGCCACATACAATGCATCTCGCCAGGAAACGAAATCCGTCCACTTCACTCACTATCTCCCTCTTCCCACGAACGAACAACCCTATCCCCTAACTCTTACTCAACAATCACACATTACCCATCCCAATTACATGCGTGTGTATTGGTACCGCAATATTTATACTATGGAGTATAGGCTACTCGGCGACTTCGATCGAAGCGGTACATTTATTCATGGATCTAATTAGGCTAGGGTGAGGAGATGGCTGAATTGGGATTTCTGGGTGTGGTGGGGGAGGTGGGGGGTGGGGGGTGGGGGGAGTATCATGTAAGGTGGAGGGGGGTTGGGGGGGGTTTGTTGCCGATGTCCGGTGGTGGCTGTTTTCTCAGTTATAGGAAACGTGGTTGTTAGTTGGGGCTAGCAGCTATATGGGGGGGTGGGGGACAGTAGGGGGCGTCGGGAGGGTAGACGAATACAGGGACGTCCAAGATAGAGTAGCATAGCAAAAGAACGAGGGGATATCGGAGACGAAGAAAGAGAGGAGAAAAAGAGAAACAGAAAGAGGGACGGAGGTGGTGAGGCGCGAAAGAAAGGGGGAGAGAAGAGAGACGAAGGAGGGGAGAGAAGAGAGACAGAAGGGAGGTGCGGAATCGAGCACATCAGAGGGGACGAGCAGCGCGAAGAAAAGACGGGTAGAGAGCGATCCTTCCCTCTTTTCTCTCCTCTCTCCCTCCCTCTTTTCTCTCCTCTCTCCCTCCCTCTTTTCTCTCCTCTCTCCCTCCCTCTTTTCTCTCCTCTCTCCCTCCCTCTTTTCTCTCCTCTCTCCCTCCCTCTTTTCTCTCCTCTCTCCCTCCCTCTTTTCTCTCCTCTTCCCCGCCCTCTTTTCTCTCTTCTCTCCTCTCTCCCTCCCTCTTTTCTCTCCTCTTCCCCGCCCTCTTTTCTCTCTTCTCCCCCTTCCCTCTCTTCTCTCCTCTCCCACTCCCTCCTTTCACCTCTCCCCCTCCCTCCTTTCACCTCTCCCCCTCCCACCCTTCACCCCTCCCCCTCCCTCCTTCCACCTCTCCCCCTCTCTCCTTTCACCTCTTCCCCTCTCTCCTTTCACCCCTCCCCCTCCCTCTTTTCACCCCTCCCCCTCCCTCCTTTCACCCCTCCCCCTCCCTCCCTTCATCCCTCCACCTCCGTCTTCTCTACCCTTTCCCTCCCTCCTTTCACCCCTCCCACTTTTTTCTACCCTTTCCTCTCTTTTTCTTCTCCTCTCCCCTTCTCTCTTCCTCCTTTTCTTTCCCCTCTCTTCATACATCCAGCTTATCAACAAAATAAAATCTAACCGTACATGATCAGAATCCCAGCCCTATCAATGTAATCCAATCACAATCAAGTTAACATTTCCTCCAGCATGAAAAAGAAGGAGATGGAGACGAAGAAAGAGAAGAAGAAGATGGAAAGGAGGAGAAGGAGAAGTAGAAGAAGAAGAAGAAGAAGAAGAAGAACAAGAACAATAACAACAACAACAACAAGGAGAAGAATAAGAACAAGAACAAGAAGGAGGAGAAGAAGAAAAAAAAAATAAAGAGGAGGAAGAGGAGGAGGAGGAGGAGGAGGAGGAGAAGGAGGAGACGAAAAAGAAAAAGGAGGAGATGGAGAAGAAGAAGAAGAAGAAGAAGAAAGAAAAAAAGAAGAAAAAAAGAAGAAAAAGAAAGATAAAAACGAAAATAGCAGTTAACATTGCGTAACTTTCTCTCCAAGGCATGAAAAGAGAAATATGACATATGAACCTATGGTCCTCCTAAGCCTACGAAGTCAAAATGGCACGCGATCCCCAATCATAGGCCTACAGGGCTAACGACGGCCGTTGATAAAATTCAATTGGGAGGCTCCTTTCAAGCTTCACCAGATTGTAAAAAAATAAATTGAAAATAAAGAGAAAGGAAAATACATTGAAAAAGAAATTAAAGAATAAAATAGAGATAGAAAAGAAAAAAAATAGTAAAATAAGAGAAAACAACAAATGAAATAATGAAAAAAAGAGAAAGGAAAATATATTGAAAAAGAAATTAAAGAATAAAATAGAGAGAGAAAAGAAAGAAAGCGTAAATTAAGAGAAAACAACAAATGAAATAATGAAAAAAAGAAAGTGAGAAAAGGAAGTTTAAATAAAAAGATAATGAAAAGAGAAAAACCCTAAAATATACTGAAAAAAACATGATAAACGGTCGAGCTTGGTGGTCACACGAGTACCTTTTAGTGTCGGGGACTTAGAAAAAAAAAATAGAAAAAAAACTGGCTAAAATACATTAAGGGTAGCAGTTTCCGACCACGAAATCTTTACAAAAACGTAGACTGATGCATGAACATTTCATTTCTTTTTCTTTTTTTTCAAGTCAATTTCTGTTTGTAAGATTTTCTTTGCGGCGACTATGACTTCACACATTTTCATTTCTCTCATATTCATATCCATAAAATTATCATCATCGCTATCACCAAGCCCCCAATTCACGTCTAATTCCATAACAAAGCATCATTATTTTCCCCATTTCATGCACGTTTGTAAGCAACCTCCCCCCCCCCACACCCCCACACCCACCGCCTCGGTCCCCTTTATTCCAGCCCATCAATTATCACGAACACCAAAATCACTCTCTTTATCAACCTATATTCCAATTCTCTCTCTCTATCTCTCTCTCTCTCTCTCTCTCTCTCTCTCTCTCATTCCCTAACTGGAACATACCATTCCTATTCCTTGTCGTTCTATTCCCGTGCTCTGTGCCTGGGTTTTAAGACCAGGGCCCTTTTGTGGCGTGCGACAAAGTGCACGAAAATACGATTTGCAAAGTAGAAAACTTGGGACTCAATAAGTGCAATATACTCGCCGGTGTAATCTAACTCTCAATATCCACACACACACAAAAAAAAAAAAAATAATACAATATCCAATACTGTGTATTTCAGATTATCGTCATTCTTTTAACAGAAAAAGTCAAACGCTGAATCTTTCCGTTTGTCATTATTGGGGGCACCTGAAAAATACTGTCTCTTTCAGACTGTCATTCCAAGAACATTTGCTAAGATTCCGAAACCATCTTTCACATTCAAACTCTATCTCCTTTATTGTTATTTCTAACATTAAGGAGAAGGAGAGAAGGAGAAAGGGAGACCGAGAGGAAGAGAGAGATGGAGCGTGGGAAGGAGGGAGGGAGGGAGGGAGGGAGGGAGGTAGGGAGAGGGAAGGAGAGAAAGAGAAAGAGAAAGAGAAGAGAGAAGAGAGAGGAGACAGAGGGGTGAGAGAGAGAGAGGAGCGAGGGGCGTGAGAGAGAGAGAGACGAGAGATGGGTGAGAGAGAGAGAGAGGAGAGTGAGGTGTGAGAAAGAGAGAGAGGAGAGTGAGGTGTGAGAGAGAGAGAAGAAGGAGAGAGAGAGAGGAAGGAGAGCGAGTGAGAGGAGAGCGAGAGGGAGGAGGAGAGAGAGAGAGAGAGAGGAAGAGGATGAGAAGAGAGAGGAGGAGAGAGGAGAGAGGAGAGAGGAGAGGGAGAGAGATAAGAGAGGAGAGGGAGAGAGATAAGAGAGGAGAGGGAGAGAGATAAGAGAGGAGAGAGGAGAGAGGAGAGAGGAGAGAGGAGAGAGAGACGAGAGGGAGAGCGGAGAAGGAGAGAAAAGAGAGAGAGAGAGGAAGGAGTAGTGAGAGGAGAGGAGAGAGAGATAGAGATGAGAGAGAAGAGAAAGAGAGAGAGGAGGAGAGAAGAGAGAGAGAGAGAGAGAAAGAGCGGGAGAGAGAGAGAGAGAGATGAGAGAGGAAGAAAGAAGAAGAGGAGAAAGAGAGAGAGAAAGAGAGAAAGAGAGAAAGAGAGAGGAGAGAGAGAGAGAGAGTGAGAGAGAGAGAGAGAGAGAGGGAGGGAGGGGGGGAGAGAGAGAGAGAGCAAGAGGTGGAGAAAGGAGAGAGAGAGAGAGAAGGAGAGGAGTGAGTGGAGAGGAGAGGAGAAGAGAGAGTGAGAGATTGAAAGGAGATGGAGAGAGAGTGAGAGAATTGAAGGAGAGGAGAGAGAGAGAGAGAGAGAGAGAGAGAGAGAGAGAAAGAGAGAGGGAAGGAGAGAGAGAGAGAAAGAGGGAAGGAGAGAGGGAGAAAGAGAAAGAGAGAGATAGAGAGAGAAAGAGAGAGAGAGAAAGAGAGGAAGAGTGAGAATGGGAGGGAGAGAGAGAGAGAGAGAAAGAAAGAGAGAGAAAGGAGACAGAAAGAGAAAGAACGAGAGAGAAAGGAGACAGAAAGAGAAAGAACGAGAGAGAAAAAAAAAGAGCAAGAGATAAAGATAAGGAGAGAGAAAGAGAGAGAAAGAAAGTGAGGATAGAAAGAGATTATTGAGATAGTAAGTGAAAGACGAGAGAGCAAAGAGTGGAGAGTGCACAGAGAGACTAATTTCCTCACCGCATAAACCTCTCGCACAGAGAATCACGCCAAAGGAAATTCATTAACCAAAACGAACCTCCGGCTTATACCCTCTCTTACATCACCTTGCCAAAGTTATCAATTTAATGACTTCCTTTCTCAAGGCTAGCTCTCCTCACCCCCCCCTCTCCCCACCTCCATACCTTCCCTCACCCCCCCTATCTTTTCTCCATTCCCTCCTGAAGTCTGTTATAATATACCTGTTATACATCCAGTTAATTACAAAACAAAAGATAAAACAAACAATAAAAAACACGCAAATAAACACATAAACAATTACATAAATACATGAATACCTAATCCAACAAATAAATAAATAACCTGAGTGTCTTTCTCTGATTGGGCGGCAAACAGAGAAAGAAGAAAGGAAACAGAAACAAACAAATCTCTTATCCTACGAGACTTGATCCGTCGCTACATGAAAGGCGAGCCGAAGAAAAAAAAAAAACGTTTTCTTTAAGACTCCTTATACATTTTGAAAAGACCGTTTGAGACAGGAGGAGGTGGACGGGGTGGGGGGCTGGGTGGATTTTACCCTCTTTACTCGAAATTACCTCCCTCTCCACTCTCTCCCATTTTAAATCTCTCTCTCCTCTCCTTTCCTCTCCCCCTCCCCTCTCTTCTCTTCTCTCTCTCAAAATCAAAATTTCATCTAACAACGTTTTCCTCTCCCTGTCCCTTTCGAAAGTCTCTTTCCCCCTACACATACTCTCCCTCTCCCTTCCTCCTTCTCTTACCTCATTTTATGTCTCCTCTCTCTTCCTTTTCCCCTTTCACCCTCCTCTCTCCTCCCTCTCCCCTCACCTCACCTCCTCCTCGCTCTCCTCCCTCTCATTTCACTTCCTTCTCCCTCTAACCTCCTCCTCCGTTCCCTCCTTCTCCCCCCCTCCCTTTCCCTCCCCCTCTCCCCCTCTCCTCCCTCTCCTCTCCCCTCCTTACCCTTCCCGCGACAACGACACGCGCAATCTTTCTTCTTTCTTTCTTCTTTATCTCTCGATCTTAATCAATATACTCCCCCGGGGGCTCGAAATCTCCGGCACAAGCGCTCCTGAAGATGATCGTCTTAAAACAAGAAAGAAAGAAAGAAAAAAATCGGCGCCATCTTGGGGGCATAAAAAAAGGGATGGCGGGGATAAACAATAAATTATTTTCTTTTCTTCCCCCTCCCCCCTCCCCCCCGACGGTCCTCTTGACTTCCTTTGCACAGCAATCTCGTCTCATTCATGTCATCTCGTGTTTAAGAAAAAAAAGAGGGGAGAGAGAGAGGGAGGGAGGGAGGGAGGGAGGGAGGGAGGGGGAGGGAGAGGGAGAAAGAGAGAAAGGGAGAGGGAGGGAGGGAGAGAGAGAGAGAGAGAGAGAGAGAGAGAGAGAGAGAGAGAGAGAGAGAGAGAGAGAGAGAGAGAGAGAGTGAGTGTGAGTGGGAGGGTTGAGAGAGGCGAGAGGGATAAAGAGGAAGGAGGTAAGAGAGTGAGAGTGAAAGAGAGAGTTTAGAGAGAGAAAAAAGAGAGGAGGGAGGGAGGGAGGGGGGAGGGAGGGAGGGTGGGAGGGGAGGGAGGGGGGGAGGGGGAGGGAGAGGGTGGAGTGAGAGTGATGAGTGAGAGTTCGAGTTGGGAGGAAGAGAGAGAGAGGAGAAGTGAGAGAGAGATGTGAGAGTGAGAGACGTGAGAGAGAGAGAGGAGAGAGAGAGAGAGAGAGAGGGGGCGGGGGGAAGGACGGGGTAAGAGCGAGAGAGAGAGAGAGAGAGAAGACGAGAGAGAGAGAGGAGAGAGAGAGAGAGTTGAGAGAGTGGAGATGGCTGGAGGTGAGAGGATGAGAGGAGAGAGAGGGAGGGTGAGAGAGAGCGAGTGCGGTAAAAGAGAAGGAGGAAGAGAGAGAGGAGAGAAAGAAAAGAGAGAGGAGAGAGAGAGATATTGAAGAGAAGATGAGTGAGAGAGAGAGGGAGGTGAGTGAGTGAGAGAGGTGAGAGAGGGGAGGGGAGTGGGAGAGGGGGAGAGGAGAGAGAGAGAGAGGGTGAGTAGAGACGAGAGAGAGAGAGAGAGAGGAGAGGTAGTGTGAGAGAGAGAGATGATGAGAGAGAGGAGTGAGGAGGGGAGAGAGAGAGAGAGAGAGAGAAAGAGAAAGAAAGAGAGCGATAGAGAGAGAGAGAGAGAGAGAGAGAAGAAAAGCTGGGCGCAGATGAGACAAGGTGTTCAAGGCACCACTTTTCCTCTTAAGAATAACTCCGTCCCAATTCTTTATGAAACTCTTAAATTCGATCAATCTAGAGCGATGGCGGCGGAGTGTGAGGGAGGGAGGGAGGGAGGGAGGGAGGGAGGGAGGGAGGGAGGGAGAGAGGGCGAGATGAAAGGAAAGAGGGAAGGATGGATGGATGGAGGGAGGGAGTGAAAGAGAGAAAGATGGAGAGAGGGCGAGATGAAAGGTTAGACGGAGGAATGGAAGAAGGGGAGTAGGAAGGGGAAGACAGACAAACAGACAGAGATAGAGTGAGATAGAGAGAGAGAGAGAGAGATGGACAAACAAGGACAGACAAGGACAGACAGACAGACAGACAGACAGACAGAAGACAGACGAAGAGAGAGAATTCAATTAAAATTTCCCGTCCAGTCATGTCTAATTTCCCCCCCGGAACGCACTCGTAAAACTTGGCCTGAATCGAGTTCCTCCGGAGGAAGAAGAGGAAAAAGCTAAAACTCACTCTTTACCGATATTATATTTGTTCTATGTTTATATTAATACGTAACATACATCATACATTATCAAACATTATATATTATTTATATTTATTATGTATATATATATATATATATATTTTTTATATAGATATATTTATATTTTTAAATATATATATATATATATTTCTATATATTTATATAGTACTATAATATATAAATATATATCTTATATATTTAGACATAATACATTATATACATAATACATATATATACATAGATACATACATACATATTTGAATTATTACATACAAATAAAAACTTACTCTTACACATATACTATAATTATACATATTCATTTAAAATATAAATATACATATATTATACATATTCATAGACATTTACATATACATATAACTATACATATACATTATACATATACATTAAATATTTTCATATCATACAACACATGTTTATATATATTGATATATATATATATATATATATTTCTATATATTTTATATATATATATATATTAATTTTTGACAGCTTTA
>NW_028234405.1:48806230-48811230 GCF_977035675.1 Penaeus japonicus
TGGCCAACGCGGAGGAGACCAGTTAGGGACGAGGAGCTCTCGAGTCTTCCTGAAGGACGGGGGCCATGAGTTAACGCTGAAGGGCGCGAGGGGCGGCGCGGCGCGGAGGAGGAGGAGGAGGAGGAGGAGGAGGAGGAGGAGGAGGAGTGGAGAAGGATGGTTAAGATGGGAGGTGGTGGAGGTAGAGGAAGAGGAGGGGGGAGGGGGGAAGGGGAGGAGGAAGAGGAGGGGAAGGGGAGGAGGAAGAGGAGCGGGAGGAGGAGGAGCGGAGAAGGATGGTTAAGATGGGAGGTGTTCGAGGTACAGGAAGAAGAGGGGGAAGGGGGAAGGGGGGGAATAATAATAATAATAATAATAATAATAATAATAATAATAATAATAATAATAATAAAAAGGAAGAGGAGGAGGAGGAGGAGAAGGAGGTGAAAGAACACGAAGAGGAGTTAGAAGAGGAGGGGGGAGGAGGAAGAGGAAGAGGAAGAGGAGGAGATGGAAGGAATAATAATAATAATAATAATATTATTATGAGGTGGAGAATGAAGAATGGTGAGGGGACTATGCTTATGATGTTGTGTTGCTGTTGATGTGTGCTGATGAAGAAGAGAGGCTAGAAACAAAGAAAAAGACCCACTAGACAAAGAAGAAGAAGAAAAAGAAGAAAAGGAACATTCAGAAAAAGAAGACAAAGAAATAGAAAAGTAGAAATACGCTAAAAAAATATATTGCAGGAGAAATAGTAAAATACTTTCCTCATTCTTCGCCCAGCTCTTCCACACAAGACATTGAGGAAGAGGAAGAGGAAAAGAAAGAGGACATAAAATAGGAGAGCGATAAGAGGCAAGGGAAGGGAGGAGAGGAAAAGTAATAAGAAAGAAAAGGAGGAGGATGAGGAGGAGGAGGAGGAGGAGGAGGACGATGAAGAAGTAGAAGAACAAGGAAAAAAAGAAGGAGGAGGAGGAGGACAAGGAGGACGACAAAGTAAAAATAATAAGACTAATAAGAATAAGAAGAAAAAGAAGGAACAGGTAGAAAAGGAAGACGAAGAAGCTTGAAGAAGGAAACAAATAAACAAAGAAACCGAAGCAGGAAGTAGACGAAAAAAAAACGAAAGAGGAGGAGGAAGAGGAAGCTACAAAAGAAAAGAAAAAAAATGGGAAAGATGAATGGATATGAGAAAAGAGTAAAAAGTCCGGAAACGAAGAAAAAAAGAAAGAAAAAAATCACCTTACATCAGCGTTATGAGGAGAAAAGGGGTCTATTTGGAAGCCAGGGTGAAGTGACCTTACATGACCGACGTCGTGTAGGGTCAGAGGGGAAAGGTCCGAGATGAGGCCGACTGTCTGGGTAATAAGAGCGAGTGGCGGTAGTAGTCCTAGAGAGTAGGAGGAGTGGTGGTTAGTAGTAGTAGTAGTAGTAGTAGTAGTAGTAGTAGTGGTGGTGGTGGTGATGGTGGTAGTGGTGGTGGTAGTAGTAGTAGTAGTAGTGGTAGTAGTAGTAGTGGTAGTAGTAGTAGTAGTAGTAGTAGTAGTAGTAGTAGTAGTAGTAGTAGTGGTGGTAGTAGTAGTAGAAGTAGTAGTAGCAGCAGAAGTAGCAGTAATAGTAGTAGTAGTAGTAGTTGTAGAAGTAGTAGTAGAAGCAGTAGTAGCAGGAGTAATAACAATAGTAGTAGTAAAACAGCAGTAGTAGTAACAGTAGTAGTAGAATTAACAGTAGTAGTAGAAGTAACAGTAGTAGTAGCAGTAACAGTAGTAGTAGCAGTGGAGGTAGTGGTAGTAGTAGTAGTAGTAGTAGTAGTAGCAGTGGAGGTAGTAGTAGTAGTAGTAATAGTAGTAGCAGTGGAGGTGGTAGTAGTAGTAGTAGTAGTAGTAGTAGTAGTAGTAGTAGTAGTAGTAGTAGTAGTAGTAGTAATAGTAGTAGTGGCAGCAGTATTTGGTGCAGCAGTCGTAAGGCACGAGGGAGGACCTCCGCCACCACGGTGGGCTGCAGCAGTGACAGCTCGCTGATATTAGAGCAGCGAGAACAGATAAAAGCCGTTAATGGCGGTAACAGCGGATAGGGAGATGACGAAGGGTAGTAACGCCGGCCGGGTGGTGGGAGGAGGGAGGAGGGAGAGGAAGCAGAAAAGAGGGAAAGAGGGAGAGATGGAGAGAGAGATGGAGAGAGAGAGAGAGAGTTCGGGCGGGGGGGGCTGGTGAGAGGAGTGAGGAGTGAGGGGGTGAGGGGGGTGAGGGGAGAGGAGGGGAAGCAGGGCAGCAGGAGTGGTAGGGTCGGGATGGTGGCGAGCTCAGTGTCTCGCAGGTCGGTGCAGCGTGTGGAGGAGGGACGGTGAAGCCAGGGACGCCCCCGGATCAGTGGACGCTCTCTGGGACGCCGCGCCCTCCGGGGGGTCATCTTGCCCCCTGTGTCAAGTTGTGGGGGAGGAGGAGGAGGAGGAGGGGCGGGGGGAGGGAGGGAGGGAGGGGCTCGCACAGCTCTGGGAAGAAGAGGGGGGGTGAGGTGTGTGGGAAGGGAGGGAGGGAAGGGGAGGGAAGGGGAGGGGAGGGAGGGGTGGGAGGGAAGACCCGACACCCGAAGGGATGGTGTTGCAAAGCCCACCATCGAATCCACGAGTGAGAGAATGTAGTGCATACTGCAAGCTTGAATCATCCGCAACGAGGCTGGAAATACTAACAAAAAAAAAGGAAAGAAAAAATATATCCTGGAGCAATTCCAGTCAGATGTTCCGTGGAAACGCCAGTGAAAAAAAAAAAAATATATATATATATATATATTCATACATAGATTAGCAAATAAAGCAAATGGAAAAAGTAACAAAAACAACAACAACAGCAAGTCAAGTGACAGCACACTTCCTGCCTCGCATATCCAAAAAAAAAGTTCAATCTCCTTCATTTCTTGACCTGCCAAGATGGAGACCTGATGACCTGTGACCCGCGCTTTCAGCCCTTCGAACACCCTAAAAAGGCCAAAACTCTCGTCCTAACCACAAAAGATTGAAAAAAAGACTAAAAAATCAACAAACCATGTAAAGCAATCTGGTCAAAAAAGGAGAAAAAATATATAAACAAAATGGAAATCCAACTCTTATCCGAAGACGTGCATTATTTTCCCAGTAGAAAAATCTTTCTCTCTGTCTCTCTCTCTCTCTCTGTCTTTCTCTGTCCCTCTCTCTCCTTCTCTTTCTTCCTCTACTCTTATCCGAAGGACCTCTACCTCCTTCTCTACATCTATTTCTCCATCTCCTCCTCTTCCTCTTCCTCTCTCCCTCTCTCTCTCCTTTTCCGCCTCTATCTCTTCCTCTCCCTATCTCTCTCTCTCTCCCTCTCTCTCTCTCTCTCTCTCCCACACTCACCCTCTGCCCCTCTCCCTCTCCGGCCTAAATTCAATTACATAAATTAAGGAGCTCAAACGCTCCCCAGGGAGTCATTACAACGGAACTCGCGTACATCTTCAACACAAAAAATCGCTCTCTATCTAAGTGATCTCATTTGCATACTCTCACTTTTGATATAGACGACTAAATATCTCGTGGTTTAAAGTCCGGTTCATTATGTCTATATACACTGGGAGCTTGTCAATCTATTGAGTATTTTAAATATCGCGTGTATGTTTTTTTTTTTTTCTCTTGCTCTCTTTTCTTCTGTGTGTGTGTGTGTGTGTGTGTGTGTGTGTGTGTGTGTGTGTGTGTGTGTGTGTGTGTGTGTGTGTGTGTGTGTGTGTGTGTGTGTGTGTGTGTGTGTGTGTGTGTGTGTGTGTGTGTGTGTGTGTGTGTGTGTGTGTGTGTGTGTGTGTGTGTGGGGTGGGGGGGAGGTGCCAAGTTTATGTGCATGTATATACGTTTATGTACTGACGCACAGTGCATGCAAAGTGGTAGTATTGGCATCTATAAATAGAGCGTAAGTAAATATACCTGAATTCAAAAACAATATCACATATACATATACATACATATTATAATTCATTTACAGACGTACATACAGAAGCAGAAACACACACACACACACACAAACTTCATCTTCCTGCTCCTCCTCACCCTATCATCCTTTTCCTAAACCCTTTCATCTCGTGTTTCATTTTTTCACAATTCCAGTCCCTCTTCACCAATGAACTCGCGTCTTCCCTATATTTCTTCCTCTCTTTTCTCTCCTCTCCGCCTCTGCCTCTGCCTCTCTCTCTCTCTCTCTCTCTCTCTCTCTCTCTCTCTCTCTCTCTCTCTCTCTCTCTCTCTCTCTCTCTCTCTCTCTCTCTCTCTCTCTCTCTCTTTCTCTTTCTCCTCTCTCTCTCTCTCTCTCTCTCTCTCTCTCTCTCTCTCTCTCTCTCTCTCTCTCTCTCTCACCGCCTCTCGTTCCATAATTTTCAGTTTCTCCCTCCGCTTGCTTTACCGAGCGTGTTTCTTTTATTCTGTGTGTGTGTGTGTGTGTGTGTGTGTGTGTGTGTGTGTGTGTGTGTGTGTGTGTGTGTGTGTGTGTGTGTGTGTGTGTGTGTGTGTGTGTGTGTGTGTGTGTGCGCGTATACGAGTGCGTGCGCGTCCCTCCTTCCTCCTCGTATCTATTCACGGTCCAGAGCCCTTCCGCGCCCTTATCGGCGAGAGCAACATTTAGCTCCAAATAACATCCCAAATAACATCCCAACACAGGGCCCCGGCTGATCGTCATGTTCCTTTCGAGGCGACGTGATCCGTTTGCTCAGCTGGGGCGCCCGTCCGTCTCCAGCCACCCTTAGCCCCTCTCCCCTTCCCCCTACTCCCAACTCCCTACCCCCTACTCCCCCTTTTACCTTTGCTATTCTGATTTAAAAGTTCCCCCGCCAGTACCCGAGGACAAAAAGTTTTTGGGAGATAGGTTTATTCGGAGGCCAGACCACACCACACGAGCCTACCGTCTATACGGGGGAAAAAACATATATATATAGGCCTAAGCCTCGGTCCCGTCCAACGAGAGGCCGCCCCTTAAAGCACGTACGTACGCACGCACGCACGCACGACCCGGGCCCTTCGATAT
>NW_028234405.1:48823730-48851230 GCF_977035675.1 Penaeus japonicus
TAATAACATCAAATGATAACCATGCACCTATTCATCCTCTCTGCCGAGAATAATCCCATTCTAGAATCAGAGTTCAATGTCTAAAACAAAAATTACCCGTCATATATTCTGTCTTTATGTGAGCTTCCCTCTAAAAATAGTCAGAGTTGTTAGAGAGTTGCGTGCGGGTCCCCCATGCCACCCTAACGTAGCTCGGCCTTCTCGTCAATTATGGATTGCAAAATGGACTCGGTCTAGCAACTTGCAAGCAAACTAGTCCTGCATGGAGTCTTGGATAACATGTATATACTACTATCACACATGCACATACACATATGTATTCTCTGAAATAGTTATTATACAAACATACATACACATGTACATGTTTGTGTGTGATTGTGTGTGTGATTGTGTGTGAGTGTGTATGTGTGAGTGTGTGAGTGTGTGTGTGTGTGTGAGTGTGTGTGTGTGTGTGTGTGTGTGTGTGTGTGTGTGTGTGTGTGTGTGTGTGTGTGTGTGTGTGTGTGTGTGTGTGTGTGTGTGTGTGTGTGTGTGTGTGTGTGTGTGTGTGTGTGTGTGTGTGTGTGTGTGTGAGTGTGAGTGTGAGTGTGAGTGTGAGTGTGAGTGTGTGTGTGTGTGTGTGCGTGTGCGTGAAATAAACTGTAACACAGTGACTCAAACCGCCAATATAAAACTACAAAAGATAAAAAAAGTGAACGAAGGTGTACATAACAGAAACCAGATAATCCTTCAGAAATTACAGATAAAGCAACGAATACCAAATCGAATACGAATCCCTATCGGTACTACACCAATAAATATTCACACGGCGCGATTTCACATATATCGAAAGTAAAACAAAAGCTCCTTTTAACAATTACGGACAAGGGGCGAAGCCGAGGGTAAAATCCCACCATGCAGTTTGACAGCAGCGTGCCCGGTCAACGGCAGGCGACAAAAGTGGCTCCAAACGCTCAATTTGACACCCTTCCTAGTTCGAATAGGTGGAGAGGGGATGGCGAGAGAGAGGGAAAAAAATAGTTGGGAGTGGGGAAGGGGAAGGGGAAGGGGAAGGGGAAGGGGAAGGGGAAGGGGAAGAGGAAGGAGAGAGAGAGAGAGAGAGAGAGAGAGAGAGAGAGAGAGAGAGAGAGAGAGAGAGAGAGAGAGAGAGAGAGAGAGAGAGAGAGAGAGAGAGAGAGAGAGGAAAATATAGCTAGAGAGGGGAATGAGCAAGGAAAAAAAAAAATGGAGAGGGGAAGGAGAGAGACAGAGAAACAAAAAATGAGCGCGATTGAGGTGGAGAGGAAGGGAAAGGGAAGAGCATATGACAGTGTCGTGGGAAGAGAAAACAAAAGAATGGAAGATAGAGGTTGCGGATAAAAGGGGGAGGGGAAGATAAGCGGAGGAGAAAAACCAAATTCCCCCCTCCCCCCCCAAAAAAAAAAAAAAAAAAAAAAAAAAAAAAAAAAAACAGGGGGCATCAGAAAACGAAAGAGAATAAGAGAAACGAATGGAAGAAACGAATATCCACAACAAGGGGAACGTAATGAATAATGTGGCAGCGGGACTAACCATTCATCTACCCCCATCCATCACCAGCTCAAATCAACGGCCGTCCATCACTTCTCCTCCCTCTTCGTTCTACCTCCCATTTGTTGAAGCTGGTAGGGGGGGATAGACAGCGAGAGGACGATAGATGGGTAGATGGATAAATAGATAGATAGACATAGAGCTAAGAGGTGCGTGCGTGCGTGCGTGTCTGTGTGCGTGCTTGTCTGCGTGCGTGCGTCTCGGGATTAGAGACGAGTGCATTCGTTCTCCTGAATCTCAGATCATGAGACACTGCAGTCAAAACCTTTACCTCAACCCCACACGGCCACCAAGGGAACCACCTAACCCCCTCATTCCCCACCCCACCCCTACCCCCACTCCCTCAGCCACCCTCAGCCCCCCTCCCTTCCCTCACCCTCGTTCCAGAAGGCGCTGTCGAAACCCCGACTTAAGACTTGAGCCGTAAAGCGAGAGCCGAGGCCATTCTCCCGCTCATCGCCGAGGGAAGTTTGCCCATCTTGTACTAAGTCCGCAGACAGTTAGTGCGGGTAGTTAAGCATGCCGTTAGGGCGGAGGGGGGGGGGGGAAGAGAGGAGGAAAGGTACAAGAACAAGAAATAAAGTTTTCCCTTTTAACCAATATTTTTTTATTTTATTTACGAAAGGCTCTCCCTCTCCCCCCTCGCTAAATATTATTTTTTTCCTTTCTATATCTAAATAATCAATCGTACATTGATCTCCGAATCTAACTGTGCAACTGCAACGGTCTATACATCCAGCACATGAAATAAATCACACTCCGGCAACCCACTGTCAGTTATCCTTCCCACTACTCCCCTCCCCCCCCTGAATCCACCGCCGCGTTGCCCCACCTGAACCCACCTGCGGCCACCTGAACCCACCTGCGGCCACCTGAACCCACCTGCGGCCACCTGAACCACACACACCAAAACAAAACCGCTTGGAAATGTACTCCGCGGTCACATGCATATTAATTAATGTGATTCACGACCGCCACTCGGGGAAAATACAATAACTCTGCGGGTCACGCATTCAATGTAAAATTCGATATGACACACGCATGGTGGAAGTCGACATTCGGACACCTGCACTAGGTAGAAGAAGAAAAAAATCTACAATGCCAAGAGGGCTAATGAAAAGGAAGTACCGACGAAGAAAAAAATATATATATTGCCAGTATGTTGCAATCCTAATTCTTTATTCCCCCCCCCCCCTATCTCCATGCTGTTCTCTTCCCCCTCCTACAGATCCCCGAACCAAATCCTTATCTAACCGTGAAGGATCGACCTCCTGTGCTTCCCCTTTGTGTAACTAACGACCTCCAATTTACCCCGTGATCCTAAAGGGGAGGGGAGGGGAGGGGAGGGGGGGAAGGCAAAGAGAAAAGAAGAAGAAAGAAATACCCATCATCTTGCATCATTACCCTCTTGCCTAACCCATATCCATAAAAGTCTCGGATTATATTGCCCATCACCGTCTGGTCCTTGCCCTTGGTCCCTCCCCTTGGTCCCTGCCCCTGGTCCCTGCCCCCTGTCTCTTACGGATTTCTTTCCTCGCACCTCAGGGTTTCTCTTTCTTTCTTTCTTTCTTTCTTGTTCCTTAGTGACCCAAGAGACCGACCTATCTGTTTTTCTTTCTTTAAAGTACGCAATCATCCTTCCCTTACCCACAGGAGCGACCTTTCTTAATCCGTCTTGAAATAAAAAAAAAGAGAAGAAAAAGAGAAAGAAAGAGAGAGAGAAAAAATCGAGCTCAACTTTTTCCCTGATATTTCTTTTTATCCTTTTCTCTTCCCTCGTCACCACCCGGCCTCGTCCCTAACAAACCTACATCCCTCGAGCGACCTGTATTGTTCTCTCTTCTCTTCTCTTCTCTTCTCTCTACTTCCCTCTCCTTCGCCCTCTTCTATTCATAAACATTAATACCCCTCACTTTATTTTACCAAATATCACCCGCTCTCCTCCCAAACGAGAATTCCTTTCATCAATGCTTTTTCCACAAACAAATCCTGTCTCTACATCACTCTTACTGGTTCCTTCTCCCATTCTTTCCTTCTTCCTCCTTCTCCCGCCGCCTCCCCCCCCCACCCCACCTCATTTCCTACTCCCTCCTCTCCTAACATCCCTCGAACCTTTATAAAATCTACTTTTCTTTTTCCTACCTCGTCGCGGTGGAGACTGTCTGTGACGGCTGGCTAATGAGACCGACTTCCCTCACTCTGCCTTATCCTACCTCCGCCCCCTCCCCCCTCCCCCTCCTCCTCCTCCCTTCCCCTCCTCCTCCCTCACCCCTATGCCTCCGAGTTCCTGTTCCTGTTGCTAGCGGTTTCACTCTCACTCTCACTCTCACTCTCACTCTCTCTCCCTCTCTCTCTCCCCTCTCCAAAGTTTTGATTTTTTATTTTGCTCCATGTTTCGACAGCGATCCCCTCATATCCTTACTTTTAAAGAGAGAGAGAGAGAGAGAGAGAGAGAGAGAGAGAGAGAGAGAGAGAGAGAGAGAGAGAGAGAGAGAGAGAGAGAGAGAGAGAGAGAGAGAGAGAGAGAGAGAGAGAGAGAGAGAGAGAGAGAGAGAGAGAAAGAGAGAGAGAGAGAAAGAGAGAAAGAGAGAGAGAGAAAGAGAACAAAGAGAGAAAGAATGAGAATTAGAGAAAGAGAGTAAGAGAGAAAAAGACACACATACAAACACACAAACGCCATCCCGCAAGCTTATTAAACGGCGTCGGAATCCACTCCTCCGTTGCGCAACACAAGGTCCCTTCGCAACGCCCTCGTGCAATAATAAAACTATTCCGGCCGCCGGCTTGACAACGGCCCTTCCTTCCTTCAATAGCCGAGGAGACAAGCGGCCTGACGAGACAATGAACACACGATGTAGCTGTTGGAAGAACCCCGGCGGAGGGAGGAACAGATGATACAGGGGAGGGGGGAGGGGGAGGGGGAGGGGGAGTGGGAGGGGAAGGGGAGGGGACAGAACGCGCTTGGGTGATCAAAGAGAGAAGGGTTGAGGGATGGATTAAGGAGATAAAAACGTTCTTCGTCCTCCTTCCGACTCCTCCTCTTCTTCGTCGTCCTTCCTCTTCTTCCCCTTCTTCTACTTACTTCCCTACTCCTTTTCCATCTCCCCCCCCTCCTCTTTTTCTCCTTCCTTCCTCCCCTTCCTTTTCTTCCCTCTCAGTCCTCCTCTTTCTCTTCTTCCTTTCTCCCCTTCCTTATCACCACGCCAGCTTCTTCATTTCCCCCTTTTTTTTACTTCTTCATTCTTTCCTTCCTTCTCTTCCATCATTATATAAAAATAATAAAGAAAGAATGACAGAAAATGAACCTAACACATCCTTCTGTGAACTTAAATCCAACAGCTCCCTCATCCTCCTTCTCCCCTCTCCTCCCTTCCCCTCCCTCTTCCTCTCCTCCCCCATCCCCATCCCCACCCTCACCCCCACCACACCCTCCAACCCAAAGAAAGAAACCATCACCAGCTGCACCGCTGTAACCATCAGCCTCACCTGGGGCCTGGACAACCATCCCAATTACAGGGTGGGGGAGAGGGGAGGGGGGGGGGATCGGAACAAATAAACAATAAGTCTTCACATTTCATTTCCGCGCGAGTAGTGGACAAAAAAAAAAAAAAAAGACGGGAGTATTATCCAGCATATTAATCAACTACCGGTTAATTGGCGTTTCATAATGAGGGAGGGAATCCGCATCCATTAAACCAACAGCCGCTGCGAAAAATCCGAAGTAAAAGCGTCATAGAGGAAAAAATGAGAGCCTGGGAGGAAGAATGGCACAGAACGAGAGAGAGAGAGAGAGAGAGAGAGAGAGAGAGAGAGAGAGAGAGAGAGAGAGAGAGAGAGAGAGAGAGAGAGAGAGAGAGAGAGAGAGAGAGAGAGAGAGAGAGAGAGGAGAGAGGGGGAGGAGGGAGAGAGAGAGAGGAGAGAGGGGGAGGGAGAGAGAGAGAGAGGAGAGAGGGAGAGGGGGGGGGGAGAAGGAGGGAGAGGAGGAGAGAGAGAGAGAGAGAGAGAGAGAGAGAGGGAGAGGGAGAGGGAGAGGGAGAGGGAGAGAGGGAGAGGGAGGGAGAGGGAGAGAGAGAGAGAGAGAATCTGGCAGAGAAAGGGGGTAGGAGATGGGCCAAGAAAGAAGAGACAGTGAGAGATGGAGGTAATAAAGGAAAAGAGGAGATGAAAACGAACGTTCACGGTGAGGGAACAAAAGCAAAGAAAGATGAAAATAATAATGTAAAAAAAAACTGATGATGACAATAACGATAATAATAATAATTATAATAACAATAATGATAATAAAAATAATTATAATAACAATCCGCCAAAGGGGAAAGACAGCTAGAGAAAAATACACCAAACAGATAAAAGATATGACACCGAATCCCCCAAAACATAATAACAATAACAATAACAATAACAACAACAACAACAATACTAATAATAATAACAACAATAAAATACAGAGAGGCACATCCACATAACCCCGGGTAATGGCAGTGCAGTGACAACATAACCATCGCAACAGCAAATATAAAATAATCATCATCATTAAAAAAAACAATAAACTCCTGCCCACCACCAGCCTCCCTTCGCTAACCCACTTCCACGCTAGCCCCCCCCCCCCCTCCACTCTAAAAGAACGCAGCGTGCAAGGACAGCCCGCCCACCCACTCGACTATCCGCCCACCGTCCAAACGCCCACCCACCCAACAGCCTAAACCCCCATCGGGGAAAGTGTGAGGGAGGGAAAAAAGAGAAAGAGGATGACGGAGAAGAGGGAAAATTAAGAAAAATGGAAACGAAGAAGAGGGGGGAAATGAGAAGAAAGAAAAGGAGAAGAAGAAAAGAAGAGAAGGAAAGGGAACAGAAGCGGATGAGAGTGATGGGAGAAGAAATTAGACGACTAGGAAAATTGGAAGGGGGGGAAGGTGCGAGAAGGGAAAAGAGAAAGCAAGATAGAGGAAACAATCAACAAAGGAGAAGATAAAAAAAAAAAAAACGATAAAAAGTAGCAAGAGAAGGGAGGAAGAAAGAAACACTTAAAATGCATTTAACGTAAAACAAAATCAAACAAATAAACAAGACACCCACCCTGCGCGCAAGCAAAACAAAATGTCTCCGGCGGAAAGACTCGAAAAAAATATATATACACATAAAAAGTAAACATGTCCGCTGAGAGCTTTTCTTTCAAATAAACTTTAATTAACAGAGAGAGATAGAGGGGGGGGAGAGAGAGAGAGAGAGAGAGAGAGAGAGAGAGAGAGAGAGAGAGAGAGAGAGAGAGAGAGAGAGAGAGAGAGAGAGAGAGAGAGAGAGAGAGAGAGAGAGAGAGAGAGAGAGAGAGAGAGAGAGAGGGGAGAAAGAGAGAGAGGAGAGAGAGAGAGAGAGAGAGAGAGAGAGAGAGAGGAGAGAGAGAGAGAGAGAGAGAGAGAGAGAGAGAGAGAGAGAGAGAGAGAGAGAGAGAGAGAGAGAGAGAGAGAGAGAGAGAGAGAGAGAGAGAGAGAGACCCCGAGGCGTTTACCGTGATATTATCTTTTGTTAGGGGGTTAGGGGTACAGGTGGGGGGGGGGGGGTAGAGTCCACACGTCCTATCAAAACATTCTATATAAGCTCGCCACTCCTACTACCAACGAATCTCTCTCTCTCTCCCATTACAACAACAAATACAATCACAAGAACAAAAAAAAAAAATGCCCTTACTCCACCTTCTCCCCTCCTCACAAGCACCCCCCCCCAAACACAAACCCCCAACCCCCCCTACCTCCTCCACACACATACAAACACACTCTTCACAATCAGAAACAACAAAAACACATTATCCCCACCCTGGAAACTACAATGACAACAAAAACATTATCCCCCCAACTCCCCAAATACCCGCAAACAAAAACGTTAGTCCACTCTGGTACTGCAACCTCCCCCCTTCCCCTTACCCTTCCCCCTTTCAATTGCAGGGAGGGAGGGAGGGAGAGGGGGAAGGAGGGAGAGAGAGAATAAGAGAGAGTGGGAGAAGAATAAGGAAGGGGAAGAGGCAACGGCAGAGGAGGAGGAGGAGCAGCAAGAGAAGGGAGGAAGAAGGAGAAGGGAGGAGGTCAGGAAGGAAGAGGAGGCAAGACAGAGGCAGAGGCATTGCAAGGGAGGGGGGGGGGGGGAAGGGGATAGATCCGAGTCAATGGGAGAGGGGGGATGGGGGGAGGTGAGGGGGCCTTGTTCTTAACCTCAGGCTCCTTAAACGAGTCCGAGTTTAAAACGACTGCTGGGAAAAGCGTTCTCGCACCCACTTCATTTACGGCGGGAGGAGGAGGAGGAAGAAGAGGAGGAGGAGGAGGAGGAGGAGGAGGAGGAACAGGCGAAGAGGAGGAAGCTCTGGAGGGAGGGGAGGTGATGGAGAAGGGAGAGAGGAAAGTGGAGAGGGACTGAGGAGGAGGAGGAGGAGGAGAAAGAGGGGAATGGGGAAGGGGGAAGGAGCAAGAGGAGGGGGAAGAAGGAGGAGGAGGAAGAAGAATAGAAGAGGGAGAAGGAGGAAGAATAAGAAAAAACAAAACAAAAGTACAAATAAAAAATAAGACAAAAAAAGAAAAAAGAACAGAACAAATAAAAAAGAAAAAGGGAAAAAAAAACATAAACCTAGAGTAAAACGGAGTTGATTACTATCTGCAGCATCTATTTACTCTCGCTGATGAGGCAAACCCTGCAAAATAACAAGCTTGCAACGAGAGCAACAAAAGGGAAATAAATGAGAAAGGAAATGCACCAAATCGACCGCCTTTTAAAAAGATGTATCCACACACACACACACACACACACACACACACACACACACACACACAAACACACACACACACACACACACACACACACACAAACACACACACACACACACACACACACACACACACACAAACACACAAACACACAAACACACAAACACACAAACACACACACACACACGCGCACTCCTCTGGTGTGGAAAATAAAATAAGATATAATCACCTCATTAGCATATTTTCAGTGAACAATTCCGAGTCCTTTCTCTCTCATCAGATTAAAATATTAACGGCGGGAGCATATCGGGTTTGCATTTTCCTCTTTTATTTCCTTCTAAATATAATTAGCCGAGCGGAGCGTTAGACTAAGTCATATTTCACTTGAAATGCCTCGCCTTGGTAACCCCACTCTTTCTCTTTCTCTCTCTCTGTCTGCTTGCCTGCTAATCCTGTCTCCTCAGTTCTCCTTCGCTGTTTCACTTTATCACTCAGTTTCGTTCTGTCTCATTCTACTTCTTGGTTGCCTTCTTTGCTTCACTTCACTCCTTCACTGTTTCACTTCATTCCTCGGTTGCTTCACTGTCTCGCCTTTTCCTCGGTTGCCTTCACTGCTTCACTTCATTATTCACTTCACTTCTCAGTGTCCATCACTGTTATCCTCACTCCTCAGTTCCTTTCACCGTCTCACTTCACTCTTCAGTTCCCTTCATTATTTCACTTCACTCCTCGCTTGCCTTCACTGCTTCACTTCATTACTCAGTTTCCTTCATTGTTTCACTTCACTCTTCCGTTTCCTTCATTGTTATCCTTACTCCTCAATTCCCTTCCCTGTTTCACTTCACTCTTCAGTTTCTTTCATTGCTAGTTCCCTTCACTGTTTCATTTCACTCCTCATTTTCCTTTAATGCTTCATTCACTTCTCAGTTTCCTTCACTGTTTCACTTCACTGTTCTCCTCATCCTCATCCTCAAAGGCAGACTTAATTAATAACACGCTACCACTGTTTCACTAATGATTTTCACTCTCTAACTCTCTCTCTCTCGCTCTCACTCGCACCCTCATTTTTCATTCTCCTTCGCTCGGATCTCACTCACTCCTATTCTCCCTCATTCTCACTCACTTTTGTTCACACTTTCATTCTTATTCTCAGCCTCCTTCACACCCTCACTCATTCTCAACTCACACTCTCTCTCTCAAACGCCCACCCTCCTCCCTCCCTTTCACTCACTCATTCTTCCTCGTCGTCATAAACAGCCTCATACTCGTACACCCCCCTCCCCCCCATCCTCACTCTCACTCCACCTTTCCTTCTTTGTTTATCTTCCTCTCCACATTGCAAACTCGGTTGAAAAGTTTGCAAATCTAATTCCCAGACTCCTTTGAAAACGCTGACCGTTTGAGCATATTATCGCCCTTGCTGTTGATGTTGATGTTGATGTTGTTGTTGTTATCATTATCATTATTATAATTACTATCATTACCATCATCATTATCATTACTATCATTATCATCATTATTTTCTTAACATCATTATAACTATCAATGTCACTACCATCATTACCATCACCGTCACCGTCATCATCATTATCATCATCATCATCATCATCATCATCATCATCATCATCATCATTATTATTATGAATATTACCATCATCATTCTCCTAACATGGCTGAAATACACGAGAACCTGAGAGCCTGCTCAGTGCTCGCGGGTGCGTCTCCTTGCTCCGTGTGGATTGAGCTTATTAAACATTCTTTAATGATGGAAGCAGAGCGGGCGCGGTGCAAAAAAAATTAAGTAAACAAATGAAGCCCAATCCATGTATCTATGTATCTATCTATCTATCTCTCTATATAAATATATATGGACTTATCGATCTATATATATCCATATATATCCTGCTGCGGAAACCATCACGCAAAAGGACATGCTTGATCGCCGAGAGAGAGAGAGAGAGAGAGAGTGAGAAATAGAGAGAAAGAATAAGTGTATGTGTGTGTGTGTGTGTGTGTGTGTGTGTGTGTGTGTGTGTGTGTGTGTGTGTGTGTGTGTGTGTGTGTGTGTGTGTGTGTGTGTGTGCGCGCGAGTAGAAGAACAAGCACGACCAAAAAATACGACCGCTCTTATTTTCTCCCGCGAACAAACTTGTGTATCAAAGTAACAAATCCTCGGCCATCCGTTTTTCTTACCCCTCTACCCTTTCCCTCACCTTCCCCTCCCCTCCCCTCCCCTCCCCTCCCCTCCCCTCCCCTCCCTCCTCCCCACCCCTCCCGCCTCCCTTTCTCCATCAGTTCTGCTCCAACTTTTAAAAACAAAATCCCCCCTACCCCTACCCCTACCCCTTCCCCCCTTCCTCATTCTTCGAGCAAAGTTTTCCTCTCCTATTAGAGCAATTTACGACCGGCCGTGAGCTGTTTTCCTCCTCCGTCGCAGACAACGTTGAACCTCTATCGCCGGGTTGACCTTGCAAGGAAATTGCAGAAATTGCAGCGGGCGATAAGGAATATATTGATATAGAAAGTTTTGGCCATGCCTCTTTTCTCTCTCCCGGTGACAAAATTCAGGGCAAAATTCTCATTCTTTTGAATTAGGCCTACCCTACTACAAAAGACGAAGAAATAAATTAGCTTGTCCTCCAAGGTACATGCGAAGGACAACCCTATTTCTTCTTTTTAACCACAACTCCACAACCACAACCTCCATCTCTATCGCCACCCCCACCTCCACCTCCACCTCTACCTCCATCTCCACTTCCCTCTTCACCTCCCATATACCAATCCTACCTGTACCTTACCACCTCCACCTCCACCTCCACCTTACCACCACCACCTCCATCTCCACCTCCAGTCCTCCACCTTACCCCCTCCAGTCCTCCACCTTACCCCCTCCAGTCCTCCACCCTACCACCTCCACCGTCATTTTCCACGCAAATAATTCCCCCGCTTAATTACGCTCGATGCTTTGTAAACCTACCGTCTCTTACGGCCATCTTGCTCCTCCCTTGCACCGTTGCAGCATCCTTACCTGCAAAGAGATAACGCAATTAGCTTCGCGATAATGATAAATCAATATACATTCAAGTCGTGATTGTTGTCTCTGAGATAGATCTTTCAGAGTATATGAATGAGAGAGAGAGAGAGAGAGAGAGAGAGAGAGAGAGAGAGAGAGAGAGAGAGAGAGAGAGAGAGAGAGAGAGAGAGAGAGAGAGAGAGAGAGAGAGAGAGAGAGAGAGAGAGAGAGAGAGAGAGAAAGAGAGAGGGAAGTAAACCTTTCCGATTGGAAAACTTCATAATCAAACTCACCATATACCGAAATACATATATATATCACTAAAGTTTAGTCATTTATTTATCAATACACACACACTCACATATGTATATATATGTGTGTGTGTGTGTGTGTGTGTGTGTGTGTGTGTGTGTGTGTGTGTGTGTGTGTGTGTGTGTGTGTGTGTGTGTGTGTGTGTGTCCGCGATCAAACACATCACACACACACACACACACAAGGCGTTATGAAACCATATCCAGCACAGTCGTCCGTCGGGGTGAGGACTTTAGACCGAATCGCTGAAGAAGGATATTACACAGGATATGAGGTTAAATGCGGCCGGAACAGGAGGCAACCAGGATAGATGGCCAGCGAGGGAGGGCCTAGGAGGAAACAGATGTGGGGGGTGAGGAGGACAGAAAGAGGACACGTGGAAAGCATATTCACGCATAAAGCAGAACACGACGTCCCTATGGGTGTACATGGGCGTGCGAGCTCTAGCGTTAAATTAAGGAAGAGATAATTTTTGTTGTTGTTTTTTTTGTTTTGTTTTTTGTGTATCTGGTTCGCAGAAGAAAAGGAGAAAGGTGGGCGTTCATTCGGGATAGACGGAGGAGGGAATAACCGGGGCGCGAAGGCGGAAAATTGGAAGGGAAGAGAAAATATGTTGGAGGGAGGGAGGGAGGGAGGGAGAAGGGAGAGAGGAAGGGAAGGGGGGAATGAGATGGCGGGGGAATTGAAGAGGGAGGGGGAGGACGAAGAGGAGTAAGGAGATAGGGAGGGAGAGAAGGAGGGGGGGAAGAGAGAGAGAAGAGTGAAGGAGAGAGGAGAGAGAGAGAGAGAAAAAGAGGGAGAGAGGGAGGAGGCGTGGCAGGCGATCGAAGGCAATGTGTGTGTGACCTAACTCGTTGTCTTTATGTAGTTGGCAATTTGGGTTTTATGGTCCCTGCGTGAGGACAAGGAGGAGGAGGAGGAGGAGGAGGAGGAGGAGGAGGAGGAGGAGGAGGAGGAGGAGTAAGAAGAGGAGTAAAAAAAAATAAGAAGAGGAGGAGGAGGAGGAGGAGGAGGAGGAGTAAGAAGAGGAGGAGATGGAGAAAGAAGAGAGGAAGAGATACAGAAAGAAGAGGAGGAAGAGATACAGAAAGAAGAGGAGGAAGAGAAGATGGAAGTAGACAAGGATGTGGTGGAGGAGGAGTAGGGGAGGAAGAAGAAAAAGAAGAAGAAGAAGAAGAAGGAGAAGGATGACACCCCTGCCAGCAGCACCACACAACACCCACACTCCCAAATTTCCTCAGCCCTCCCTTCTTCTATCCCCCCTACCTCCTATCCTCCACTCCCCACTCCCCTTAATGAAGGGAAAGAGGGAAGCTCGCGACCACCCGAGCTCAAGCAATCTCCCAAGAAATCCCCCCCCACCCCCACCCCCGGCAAGAGCGTCTTCGCTAGGCCTATCACACACACCCAACGCCCTATCCCGCCGCCGTCGTAGCCGTTGTAGCCGTCGTAGCCATCCCGCCGTCATCGTCGCCAAAGGGGACAACAGCTTTAGTTTTCGTAATAGCCACTTTTCCCGCCTCTCCTTCCTTCCTTCCTTCGGGCGCTCCGAGGGGTGATAAGGGGGTTCCCCTGTCGCAAGGAGAGATCCGTGAATGACACTCCCCTAATGTGCGCGGCGGCGGGAGGAGATAGATAGCCGGCCATTTACCGAGTCTTTCGAAAAAAAAGAAAGAAAGAAAAAAAAGGAAAGAAAGAAAGAAAGGAAAGAAAGAAGGAAACTATTCCCTGAACTCTTTCAAAGTTGAAAACAAAACAAAAAACATTTATATATAAAATAACACAGGACTCCAAAGCTATTCCCAAGCACACACGAGAAGAAAAAAAAAATAACATAAAAGAACACCGACCTCTAAAGCTATACCCAAGCACACACGACCACATAGACTAGCGGCGTATATCACCCTATGTTGTGTACCTATGAGATCCATTCCTATAATCACCATAATATCTTCTCGCCAGCTATCTCCAGCATGATGTATAGGCGACGCAACACCACGCTAGAAACCAGGGATGGATGGCATAATCACGAGGAGGAGGAGGAGGAGGAGGAGGAGGAGGAGGAGGAGGAGGAGGAGGAGGAGGAGGAGGAGGAGGAGGAGGAGGAGGAGGAGGAGGGAGGGGGAGGGGAATCCAAGTACGGAGCATTAGTGTGTGTGGGGGGGGGGGGAGACACATGGGTTGAGGCGCTATCAGCAGAGGGGAAGAAAGGATGTGAAGAAAAGGTGCGGGTTACGTTTGATTTCCAATTCTTCCTCTGCTATGTTGATACGTTAATAGCAGGTCATGAAGGAATAACGCGAGTTGAATGGTAATAATAACAGGTTAATCAATAACAGAAAGTTGAATAATAGCAATAGTCGAATAATAATAATAAAAAAAAAAACAATAGGGAGAATAATAGTTATCATCCAGTGAGGAGACAAAAAAAAATATCACTCCTATCATTTCCACTTACGATAATTTCCTTTCTTCTTTGGATTATCTTCACGTAAAACTTACGGTATTCCAGCATCCATTCCCAGCGCGTGCACCCCCCCCCACCACCACCACCACCACCAATAGCACTTCCAACGCCCCGCCCCCTTTGATACAACCGAACCCACACTTACCCAAGTCGCTCCCCCCGGACCCTCATCATCACCCAGGCGACACAATCAACCCGATCATCATAATTATCCCTCCCAAAAATAACAATATCCTCTCATTGCATCCGCTCTCTGCAACCCAAGAACTAAACGACCAAATCCAAGCCTAATGAGACAACCAGGACATCCCCCCCCCTCCCCCTTAATTCCGTGCGAGTAAATGACCTGCTATCCGTCACTGGACTAGGCGTGCGCTCTGCAAAATCCCCCTTACGTAATCCACACCCGAAAGCGGAGGCGTCGGTACATCTGGAGCGAAGACTGAGCACGGGTCTTCGTCAGGGCGAAACGACCACCTCCCCTTTGGCATTCGCACGGTACTAGAGCAACACATGCACGTAATTTAAACATGAAGATGCACGTACTTCAGTGTATACTAGGCGGATCGAGGGGCTTGTAACTAATGGCACCGTCTTTAACGTCGAGAGAGAGAGAGAGAGAGAGAGAGAGAGAGAGAGAGAGAGAGAGAGAGAGAGAGAGAGAGAGAGAGAAAGAGAGAGAGAGAGAGAGAGACAGAGAGAGAGAGAGAGAAAATCGAGTTGCAAATTCCCTTGCACCGCCCTCGTCAAAGCCGCGCCGTTCCCCTTAGATGTTGAAATTCTCGAACTCTTGACATTTTGTCCTCAAAGAAGACGAAAAACAAGAAGAAAAAAATCCAAAGTGCCTACTATGGGCCCCCCAATCTTCCAAAGTGGAGCTTTCGTCTTGTTCCAAGAAGGGGGAAAGGAGGGAGAGGGGAATCTTCCACAGAAAGAGTTTTCCCTCGAGTGGGAAAAAAGGTGCCAAATTGATAGAGCATGAATACGACAACAGAAGAAGAGTGAAAGAGAGAGAGAGAGAGGGGAAAGAAGACTCGATTCTTTCCCCCATCGAGATATTCCAAGAATCCCGATGACATCTTGGAAGCTAATCGTACTGCAATCCAGTCCGTCGTTGTGCGAGGCAGATGAGGTAAAAGATTCGACGCTCGGAACCTAACGGAGCCTGGAAAATTGATACGTCTTCTGGCTTTAAAAAAAGAAAAAAAGAAAGAAAAAAAAAACAAGAAGAAAAAAAAGTGTCATCTTTCAAAGAGGCGACATCGTACTCAAAACGAAAGGGGAATCCGAAGACATGGTAATAAATGAAAACTTATATTTCAAAGGACGTCGGGCGAAAAAAAAAAAAAAAAAAAAAAAAAATCTATAAGAGCCAAAAGCCGTCAATTTAGACACGTGTAGTAATGGTAGTAAATACCTTGACACGATATTCAACGGCAAGGCTTTCGAATTACGTGAATTGCCGAGGATATTGACAGGCCTTTATAAATGCCCTACGCCAAAGCTGAATTTAGAAGGTGTGCGTGTGAGTGTGTGTTTGTGTGTATGTGAGTGTGGGTGTGAGTGTGGGTGTGGGTGTGGGTGTGGGTGTGGGTGTGAGTGTGAGTATGGGTGTGGGTGTGGGTGTGAGTGTGGGTGTGAGTGTGTGTGTATGAGTATACGCTCATAATCAGTTTCGAATTCTGCTCTTATCTCATTCTTCCCTCTCGTCTCTCGTTCCCCTTCTCTCTTTCTTCCCTCTCGTCTCTCGTTCCTCCTCTCTCAACCTCCGTCTCCATCTCCCTCCCTCCCTCCCTTCCCGACCGTCTCCTCCCTCATCCTATTTACGTCCTAATCACGCGACCCTTAGATATACTCTCAGCGGTAATTCCTCTCCACAAAACAGCTATGATCAAAGCAGGTTCTGGGAGAGGGTTAGATCCGCCTTAGTCTTGAGGAACGGAAACTCTCTTTTTTTTTTGAGTTAAGGAAGGAAAAGAGATCAGGAAAGTGTTTTTGTGTGTTTTTTTGTTTGCTTTTTTGTGTGTGTGTGCGTGTTCATGTGTGCGTGATCATATCATCCCAACTCCCAAGACAATAAAAATCACAACAAAAAACAAAACAAAAACAGGCCTACCAACACATGCTCCCCTCTTCACACCTCCCACCTCTAACCAATACAATTACAGCCCCACAAACACACAGAAGAAGGACCTCCCCCCCCCATCTTCCTATCCCCCCATACCGTGTCGGGAAGCACTTCCAACAGAGGAAGCGTCATTCTCGCGTATCCCCTTCCTCATTTTTCCCCTCTTATATGAAGTGCCAATCGTCCCCTCTAGTTGTTCTCGTTTAACGTCACTTTCTCCTGTTCACCTGTTCTTTATCTCTTTGTTTTCTTAGTCCTCCCTCTATTCCTTCCCTCTTCCTCCTGCTCCCAAATCACCAAGAATATTCCGACCGAAGTTGAAAAAACAAGATAGAAAAGATATATCTATAGTTGCATTACCGCACCTAGTTTGTTTCGGGTCTTTACACCCGTGTTAGAAACGAGCCTCTTGGGCGCGGTGCCCAAGAGGCTCGTTTCTAGCCGTTCCAACCTCTTTCTAGCACCGGAGTCAGTCCAGAACACGAGTCAGTCCGGAACACGAGTCAGTCCAGAACACGAGTCAGTCCAGAACACATTACAGTGCCAGAGAGAGGGACAGCAAACTATGGGCTTTACGGCTCCTCCTGGACCTGAAGCTCTATGGTGAGGTATGCGGAAGGGGAAGAGGGATTCTACCTCCGCCCCTTTCCCCTTCCCCCCCCCCCCCTGTCTCTTTAAAAGATGCCTTTGTCCCTCCCGGCTCGTGGCCAAGGGGTCATTCCCCACGGTATCCTCTAGGGATACATCTCTCGTTATCCTGCCCCCCCCCCCACACACACACCTATACAGCTTTCAGCATGTAAGGAGTTATAGGGGCAGGGGGTGGATGGGGGGGGTGAGGGGAGAGGGCGAGGATCCTAGCAGGAAAATTGGGACTCCTTTCACTCTCTCGACGCCCAACGTGGGACTCCAGAGTATCCGCATGAAGTGGCACTTTACCACACTCTCCTCCCGGGGGGTCGGTCCGATATCGGAAACGAGTCCTTCAGTGTCCTTAATGGGAGTGAGGAGTGCGGGGTGGATGGGGGGGGTGAAGGATATAAATTCCGTGGTCTCATATTTCACCCGGTTAATGAGATGTTTTACCCTGGCATGAACGACTCGTACATTACGGTTACACTGTATCTAAAGCGCTATTGGGGAGAAAACTATGTTCTGTGTATGTAGGTATGTATATGTGTATATATGTGTGTATACACACACACACACACACACACACACATATATATATATTTTTTTTTTCTTCTTTTTGCTCCATTCCTTTAATGGTATACTCATTGAATTACGCCCACACATTCATGTACTCACTCACCCATTCACCCAACTACACATTCACACTCACTCACTATCTCTCAACCCCCTACCCACCCACCCATCCACCAACTCACCCACCAACTCACACCCACCCACCCACTAACTCACACTCACACACACTCCCTCTCAATCCCCCTCACACTCACTCAACCTCCCTAGCGGCTCCCCTTCGGATCTCCCATGCGACCAATCCGCACCGTCTCAACGACCCACGAAATCCTCTCCGGCCCCTCGTTAATTCAGTTGTTTGTTTGCTTGTTTGTGTTTGTTTGTTTGGCGTTGGATTCGTTTCTCTGTGAGGGTTATCCCATTCACTTTGCTTATCTGCGTGTGGGGTGGGGTGTAAGTGTGTGTATGGGGGGTGTAAATGTATGTTTGTGTGTGCGTGCGTGTATGCTTGCGTGTATGCGTGCGTGTGTATGTGTAAGTGCGTATGTAAGTGTATGTACATCTATGTATAAGCATGTATAAACATATGCATATCTACCTCTATGCATGTGTAAGTGCAGGCACGTGTATGCGAATGCGTGTGCGAACAGTGCTCGCAAATCCCCAGATACCTAAGTCATGCGTTTCCAATTAGAGTGATCAGTGCACCAATGCCAACACCGTGTTTGCTCAAACGGAAGCTCCGGCGAGATTGAAGCCACCAACTTACTGCCTGCTATGCGTGTTACTTTCGCAATAATAAGTAGTTTTTTTTTTCCTGTCAAAGCACAATCATAATTTGGTGTGTAAGCGTTGCGGAAGATGGGCAAAGGGAGAGAGAGGGGGAGAGAGAGGGGGAGAGGGAGAGAGGGGGGGAGGGAGAGAGAGGGGGAGAGAGAGAGGGAGAGAGAGAGAGAGAGAGAGAGAGAGAGAGAGAGAGAGAGAGAGAGAGAGAGAGAGAGAGAGAGAGAGAGAGAGAGAGAGAGAGAGAGAGAGAGAGAGAGAGAGAGAGAGAGAAAGAGAAATGGCACTCCTCCCTGAATTCTCGATCCAAGGCATTCATACGCTCACATTCCGAGAATTAGCCACTTAAAAATTTATGGACGAATAGCCTGCCTTATAAACGATCACGAATTTTCCGCGATCGTAATGTAACCTGATGCACGCATGAACGCGCACGCACACGTATGTATACACACACACACATAAAGCGAGAGAGAGAGAGAGAGAGAAAGAGAAGGGGAGAAAGAAAGAAAGAAAGAAAGAAAAAAAGAGAGAAAGATAGAGAGAGAAATAAATCATATTGCTTACTATCGCATCATCACCTTGTCAAGACGACATATCGCCATCAATAACACAATAAGGGTCGCTCTTCCGTCCGCACGGGGGAAAAATAATAACATTGGGATAAAAGCCTTCCATTGATCTCACTCCTTTGTGTTCTGCCAAGGATAACATAACATTACATATCATGCCAAGAAAAGGGTAGAGAGAAAGAGCATCTGGTGTGCGGGCGGGCGTGCGGGCGTGCGTGTGTGTGTGCGTGCGTGCGTGCGTGAAACGAGACATACATACTATGAGAGAAAAAGAAGGAAGAAAAAGAGCATGCGTGGAGAGCGCTTTTATACAGAGAAGTAGCAGCGTTTGCTAGAGAGTAGCGGGACCTCTTTCCGGCGCTGTTTACACGGGAGGGGGAGGGGGGCGAGGATGGGGAGGGAGTGAGGAAAGGGAGGGAGGAAAGGATGGAGAGGAATGAGGGGGAGGGGGAAGGGGAGGGGAGGAGGAGAGAGTGAGTGAGGGGTGAGGATGCGAGCGAACCCACAACCCCGAGGGATCTGTGACCTCGCTTCCCCTTCTCGGGAACAAGGATAACCGAGTCCGGGCCGCTACCGACACCGCCGTCTGGTTAAGGCTAGAGTAACACAGCGATGCTGGGATTTCCACGGAACGTATTGATTCCTTCGCTCCCTTGTCCCTCCCCCCCCTCCCCCTCCCCTCCGTCTCTCCCTGCCGCCGCCTCTCCTACTATCCTGCCTGACAAGCCTCCTTTCTCCCTATTTATCAAGCTGCTTGGCTGTTTCTGTCAAGGAATTCCTCCCACTTTTCTCCCTTCTATTTCTGATTCGCCATTTTTTTTCTTCTTGTCTCGGATGTATCTTAAGATGTGTAAGTGTGTGTGTGTGTGTGTGTAAGTGTGTGTGTGTGTGTGTGTGTGTGTGTGTGTGTGTGTGTGTGTGTGTGTGTGTGTGTGTGTGAACGTGCATATAACCTGCTAATCTATACCTGTCATCTCCAAGTTGACAGATGTATCAGCCCGTCCTTCTTCATATCACCCTCCTCATCTCTTTCCAATGTCTTTTATTATCCTTCTCTTATTATCTTGCTTTCTCCCAGTGTGCCGTTTCCCGCTCTCCCTCTGGTTTCCTCCGGGGACCCTTTGCCTCTCCTTTGCCTCCCGCGCCCGCCTTCCACACACTTCATCAACCTCATTTTGTCCTCATCAATATTTCATCATCATCATCATCATCATCATTATTTCCCTTTTCCTCGCCCTTCCCCCTTGGCATTTCATCAATCTTTTTTTTCTTTCTTTCTTTTCTTTACTCTCTCTCTCTCTCTCTCTCTCTCTCTCTCTCTCTCTCTCTCTCTCTCTCTCTCTCTCTCTCTCTCTCTCTCTCTCTCTCTCTCTCTTTCTCTGTGAATTCCCTCCCTCCTTTGACATGTCGACTATACAAACATCCAGACAGACACGTGGACATGCTTCTTTCTCTTGGCTCTTGCTCTCTGCTCTCACTCACTTTTTATCTCTCTATCTCTATCTGTTTCTCTCTAACTCTCACTCTTTCTCTCTATCACTCTATCTTTCACTCACTCACTCACTCATTTTCACTCCTCCATCCCCTCTCCTATCTCTTTCACTCTCACTCATTCTCTCTATCTCTATCTATCTATCTTTCACTCACCCATTCACTTTCACTCCTACCCTTACCCTCCCCTCTATCCATCCATCCATCCATCCCCATCCGTCATCCTCCGTCACCCATCGGCGCCCGTGTCCTATCGTGTCCTATCGTGTCCGCGCCCGTGTCCACTACGTGTCCCGGCATAACGCGCCCCCATTTCCCTCCCCTTATGAATGAATGTTTGTCGTGTATAATGGAGAGGCGGAGCGGGAGGAGGCGAAAGAGAGAGGAGAGAGAGGAAGAGAGAGGGAAGGCGCTCGGCAAGCAGTGAGCGGAAGGGGGGAGAGTCTCGTTGCATGTGCAGCTCGGAGGAAAAACAAACGCGTGGAAGAAGAGAGGGAGGGAGGGAGGGAGGGAGGGAGGGAGGGAGGGAGGCAGGAAGGGGGAGGAAGGGAAGGGGAGGGAGGGAAGGAGGGTGGAAGAGAGGAAGGGAGGGAAGGAAGGAAGGAGGGAGGGAGGGAGGAAGAGAGAGAGAGAGAAAGGAGTGGGGGGGAGGATGATGATTCGGTGCAATTTTGTTGTTTAATTGTTTGCTTGTTTTCGTCTTTCCTCTCTTTGACCGTGATACTGCTTTTATTGATTCATTATTTCAACTATATATCTGAGCATTTACCTATCTCTTCATTTATCTATCTATCTACCTATTTATTTACGACCATCAATCTTTTGATAAGAGCGTTTATACATCAAAGTTGTTTGTTCGAAATCATCATGCAATATTTATCTAAGCCTTATAATGTTTGTCTTAATTACTGAATTCTGAAAAGACGTTCATCATCATTACCTGATTAAGATTTACATGTTTTCTTTGAGTTTTGACTTGTACTTCTATATTTCCGTTTTGTCTTTACATTTTTTTCTCTCTCTTTTACAACAATCTACTCATCATTTTATCTTACTGTATGATCTTATTCATCTTGCACACTTACTCACACTTGTATACTCATTCTCAAAGACACTATCAGACACTCACGCTCACACTCACACTCACTCTCATTCTCACTCTCACTCACACTTACTCTCATTCTCACTCTCACTCACACTTACTCTCAGACATTCATACTTTCAGACACTCACTCTCACTCAGTCTCACTCTTTCTCGACTCTCTCACTCTCACTCTCATTCCTAACATTATCTTCTAATACATTTCCTCATATTTCCACCGCATATGCATGTATTCATCACACCTGCTTCAGCACTAAACAAAACGAACGGGAAAATTTGCTTTTCTGTAGTGTAACATATTCGTTTCTTAATGGTATAGATTCCAGTGTATCAAATATCTTTTTCTTTATTTTTCTCTTTCTTTTTAAATAATTAAATGAGCTTAATTTGCAAATATCTACAGATCAATATTGACCCTGTGTGTGTTAATTTATATTTGCGTTGTGTATTAGAGAGAAGGTTCTAACGGGATAACAATACCCAAGAAGTTATGGCCTTTTATAATAGTTACCGATACTGATACACTACCGTTTTCTATAAATTCCTCTTAAACGTACATTTTCTATGTCGTTCCTACAGATGATATACTCCCCTATACACAAGGGCTTCGAAAATGTGATTTCTAGTTGAACATGACGCAAACATAAACAAACAGATAAATTGTACTGTGTACTGCATTTTCCACTATTTTTTTTTTTTAACAAATATTCACGCACGTAACAAGACAAACAGGATTAGCAAAGAGGAACAGAAATAAAGTAAAATACATTACTGTTCCTACTACTTTTATCATTACTATTATAATTATTATTATCATTATTACCATCATCATCCTAATAATCACAAATCTCTCATCATCCTCACTTCACTTCATTACAATTTCTATCTACCTATCACTAACCCCCCTCCCTCTTCCCTCCCCACAGCGCCCCTGGGGACACGCAAGCCCAACGGAACGGAGGGCACCGAGGGGGCCACGGGCGAGCAGGAGCAGGACCCCCTTGCCCAGAGTGCCACGCAGGAGGAGGAAGCTCAGAACCTGGGCAATCAGGTGACGGAAGAACCCGAGGAACCCGAGCTCCCGGCGGAACCCGTGCTGCCCCCGGATGTGTTGCACAAGCATGACGAAAATATTGTGTTTAAGGTGAGTGGACAAATGGTATTTTTTACGATTTCTTCCTTTGTTTTCTTTCTCTCTCTCTCTCTCTCTCTCTCTCTCTCTCTCTCTCTCTCTCTCTCTCTCTCTCTCTCTCTCTCTCTCTCTCTCTTCCTCGTTCGTTTCTTCGTCTATGACCCACTCAATGACCTCTTCATGTTTTTCCCTTCCTCCTTTTGTCTGTGCATGACTAAAATGAATGACCTCTTCATTTTTGCCTCCTCCCTCTTCCGTTTTCAACATTTACGTTTCCTCCTTTCTCGCGTCGCCCAACATATTGTTAAACATTATGTTTACGACGAGGCGATAAACAAACATTATTTCTCTCTTCGCCTCCTTTCTTCCTCCCTTTCGATGCGTACAAACAAACAAATAACCTCTTCAATAAACATGTTGCTCAATATTATTAAATAAGGAGATATTACAACTAGCCTTTATCTCCTATTTTCACATCCTCCTCTCCTTCTTCAACTATCACCAATTTCCCTTTCGCACTTTCTCTCTTCCTCCTCTCCCCTTCCTCACTGCATAACCAAATGAACAACCACTTCGCAATGATTAACATCTCCATCTAACCCCCGCCCCCTTCACGCCCCCGCCCCCGCCACCCCCCGGCAACAGATCCTCACACAGGAGTACGCAGACAGAGCGGTCGACCTCCTGTGCAACCACTTCTTCAAGGATGAGCCTCTAGGGAAAGCTCTCTACCTTGACAGTCCCAGAGAGGTGGACCACTGGCTCTCGAAAATCCTCCCACACATGGTAAGGGGATGTGGTTTCGTTTTTATTTTCTTTCTTTATTATTATTTTTTTAATCATCTTTTAGTTTGGTTTGAGTTACGTTTTTTGTTTTTGTTTGTTATGTTTTTTTCATTAGCTTGTATAGTTTAGGTAAATGTGTTTTTAGTATCAGTTCAGCTCAGTTCATTGTTATTACGATTAATATGATAATTGTTAAGTGTTCCTTTCACTACTATTGCCATTACTACTACTACTACTACTTTTATCATTGTAATCGTTATCAGTCTTATAATTAGAATCATAATCATTATTGCCATGTCATCACTCTAAAGATTAATGTATCCACTACCTCTATTAACATTACGATTTTGCATGAGAGTGTTATGCATGAATATATGCATACACACACCCACACCCACACCCACACCCACCTACCCACACCCACACACACACACACACACACACACACACACACACACACACACACACACACACACACACACACACACACACACACACACACACACACACCTACCCACACCCACACCCACATCCAAAAATCCGAGCGAGCGCCCCAGCCTCTTCCCTGTGTCTTCCTCCTAGATCTCGCACGGCGTTTCGGTGATGGCGATAGACGAGTCGGCCGATGGGCGTCTGGTGGGCGTGGCTATCAACAGCATCAAGAGGCGTGGCGATCCCCCAGGCCCCGACGACTTCCTCAACTGGATTGACCCCCAGAAGGACCCCAAGATGTACCGCATCATGTCCTTCCTACAGCACCTGGCTAGTGATATAGATTTCTTCGGCCAATACGGCGTCGATAGGGTGCGTATCCCGTGAAAGTCTACGGGAATGGATCCACTTTTCAAAATATATATGAACCATTCGGCTGAAGATTTTTTTTTCTTCTTCTTCTTCTAATATATCCAATGGATTCCTTAGATTCTGAAGTTCATCCCTTTTCATTTTCATTTCCAGTTCATGAGTTTCGAGCTCCTCAACGTGGACAAATCCTACGGAGGTCGCGGCATCGCCTCCATGCTGGTGGAACAGTCGTGCAAAGTCGCTAGGGATCAGGGCTTCACTTGCCTCGTGGTGGAGACGACAGGTGAGGCAGCTTCATCCTCTTCTCGTGTTCTTCGCTCACTCATCGAAAACGGGCCCTTGCTATCTCAGCTTGGATACCCAAGTCTTGAGTTTTCTTTATTTTTTTATCTTTTTTATATGTATATATATTTTTTTTTATTATTATGCCAACAGCTTTGGACGTCCCCTTAACTCTCCCCTCCTCCTCCCCCCCCTCTAGGCATCTTCTCGGCCAAGATCTTCTCCCGTCACAACTTCAAGACCATCCGGGAGGTGCAGTATTCGTCGTACCGCCAGAACGGACTCATCTGCTTCCCCAACACCGGCATCCATACCTCCGCCCGCGTCTCCGTCAGGCTTCAAGAACCCGCGAACACCAACTCTTAGATCCCCGAGAGTCCACCTTAGGCCCACGCGACGCGACGAGCACGCCGCCTCCCCGCCGCCAGACCGATTAGAGAATAACAACCCATTGGCAACAACAATAGCGTGTACAATCGTGCAAATCAAGTAAAAAAAAAACAAAAAACGTTTAGTGCAGACGCAAAAACCCAAAATTGAGCCTCACACGACACACACACTTACATATGTGAACATTTTATAGCTCTGAGATATGCCGTTCCCTCTGTCGAGCTATCAACTGGGTTTTTAAAAAATGGGGTTGCATGTAATCAATTGATCGTGGCTCGAAAAAAAGTGGACTTCACCAACCAGGACAGTTCATTCCGGTTCATTTCAAAGGTCTCTTGCGGTCCTCTCGTCGCAGTGGAAAATAAATACGTAGTTTTAAGTAATCTTAACACCAATAATATAATGTTTTAGGGTAAACTAGAAAATAATTAATCACCTCTGAACATAAGTATGAGGAAAATATATAAATATATATATACATATGAAAGAATGTTCCATGTATCACAACATAGTATGGGGTAAAGATTGAAAAGGCCTTTATGTTCTTCTGTATCTCCAACGAGCCACACTTCGTTCGTCTCTCGTTCTTCCATCAGTGCTATCTGCCCTTTACTCTCCCGTGGGCGTGCTACTCCTGTGTGTGTATCAACTTGTCCGGATCATGTTTACATATCTATTACTACTCTTGTGACTAGTTCTCGTGTGTCTTCGCGTTTGTCCGTTTCCTTTGTACTTGTCATTGACATACTTTATCGAGGTCTTGCGCCTCCTTTGACTCGTTTTTCTCTTCTCTCGCTCTCTGGACTGTTGATCCCTCGTCAAAAAATATCCAGGTGTACCCAGGTGGCAATCTGTTTTTTCTTGTACTCTTGGCTGACCTTCTCCAGTAACAAATTGACCCAAATACGAAACGAAATACAGCTAGTTAGATTCGAACTTTCCTCAACATATGAAGTTGACGAAATCAACTTCCCACTGATCTCTTTGCCAACAGCCTCATCACCAACATTGGGACCTAAGTTGCCAACCAGTGATATCTCCGGCACAAGTGCCTAACATTGTACATGCGGCCTCTAGCTTCTTTGTAGGCCTACTTTTATGGGCAACTGCCTCAACTGCCTTCCGTAAGCCACAAAACAAGACAAAAAATCAAAGCCGTCTGATGAAGACAGCGAACTCGTGTAGAATCACGCGTCTTCACGAATCAAGAATCAAAAAAACGAATCCTCAGATGCGTGATCTAACGTTGCCTAAGCCTGCATAAAAAGCACCTCTCCATCTCCACTTCCCGAGAGTCGATTTCTATCGCACCCCATGATCACGTGTCCCTGCCGGGTATCACAGTCACAATGGCTTCCCAATGGGCGTGCCCCACCACAAAACAACCTGAGGCTTACTACGCCCACGAGGCCCAAGGCACCCAGACGACGCGCCCGTGCCCATGAAACCTACATTAAGTGTGTCTTTTCTTTATGATGTTGTTTTGTGTCCTATGACAATTGTAACGCTTCTTGCCTGTGTGGTCCTATGTAGCCTTGTATCATGTCACTGTTAGAACTCTCTAGCCATGGGGGGGAGGGGGGAGGGGAGGGGAGGGGAGGGAAGGGAAGGGAAGGGAAGGGAGGGGAGGGGAAGAGGAAGAGGAGAAGAAGAGGACACTCAAAGGACTCGAACTTCGATCGATCGAAAAATAGACAAGTTTTTTTTTTCCTATTAGCAATAATCTTCGGGACGGGTAGAAGGAGTAGTGATAATAAGGTCGGAGAGGGGAGAGGTTGGGGGGGGGCCGGATGGAGCATAGCCTCTAAAAAGCGGGTATCGTAGATAACGACGCAAGACATCTTAGGGAAATGCTCCATCACCCAAGCTCTCCTGGACCGAGGGATGTCCTTCAGGGTTCTAGTATAAACGAAAAAAAAACAAAAACAAAAACAAAAAAAAAGCAAATGTCCTCCTGGTGGCGAGAAAACAACCCGCCACCACAGCAACCTCTGTATCATCTCTGCTTTCCTGTTCGCATATTATAGTCGCAAGTTTGGTCAACTCAACTACCATCGCGTGATTGCTTAATTAAAATCAATCAATCCCTAAAACAAACCAAAAAACAAACAAATAAACAGTTAAACAACAGAAAACAAAAGCATTTTATCTCTCACCTAGCAAAACCACGCAGCTGGTAACACTGCCTTGACCAAAACAAAAATAAAAAAATAAAAACACTAGTAATATAAAAAAAAGGTATGGAAAACATAATAGACCTACTTATACTATACCATTGTAAAGTATACATGTTGTTATATATGTTCTTGTTGAAATTTGAAATGCCATTTCTATGTGTGTGAAATACTCTTGACCCTCGAGTGACACGGCGCAAGGAGGAGGGAAAAGAGGCTGTCAAGGTTAAGGTCGACCCTTCTGCCGACGCCTTGGACACTCCTCCTCGAGCTAACATTATAAAAACGATGTCAAATGATAAATGGTTAATCAGTAATACCACCGGTGTTTTATTATCCTTGGGGGAAAGATATCACAAAAGGAAGGAAGGAAAAAGGGCGGAGAGTGAGTTAGTGAGCGGGTGAAGAATGAGAGAGAGAAGGCAAAACGGGAATGAGAATGAGAATGAGAATGAGAATGAGGGGGAGAGAGGGGGGGAAGGAGGGAAGAAGGGAAGGAGGGAGGGAGGGAGGGAGAGAGGAAGGAGGAGGGAGGGAGGGAGG
>NW_028234405.1:48856230-48868730 GCF_977035675.1 Penaeus japonicus
AAACAGACCTCTTCGCTTATCTATTGAGAGTAGCTTCCCTCATATATTGAGACAAAAATACACACGGTCAGTGAACTTCCTTCATCTTGCATGTTCCTTCACACACAATAAAGGCAAAAACAGATGATTGTTGATTACGTGCATAAGTTTGATTATTTGAATATTTTGAATATTTGAATTAAGTGAATAATTTTGAATTGAATCCAAACTGGAGGAAACAATATACAATGAAGGTTTCTCGTCCCATATCAAACGACACCAATTTTGATAATCAACTATAAAACACAATGTCATCTACCTCCACTTTTCCCTCCCTCCCCCTCCCCCTTCACCTATCCAGCCTCTCCCTTCCCTTTCCTTTCCTTCTCATCCTGTATACTTCCTTTTCCTTTTTCCTTTTCCCTTTCCTCCTTCCTTTATTCACTGATTGATTGACTGATTCATTCATTCATTTATTAATTCCCTATCTCTCTCCCTTCTTTCTTTCTTTATATTCCTCCCTCCTTCCCTCCCTCCCTCCCTCCCTCACCCTCCCTCCCTCACTCCATCCCTCCCTCCCTCCTCCCTCCCACCCTCCTCCCTCCCTCCCTACCCTCTCCCTCCTTCCCCAACCATTTCTACCAACCAACAAATAACTATGGGATCAATACCACCCTTGACCGAATTCCACTCTTGGGGAATTTCGGGAGAAACACACAACCCAATAAGTCATGTTGTACATCACCCATGTTTATGTAGGGCCATTTCCAGCGCCGCCGCGATCCATAAGCTGAAGCACATGGGGAGATGCGAAGTCGAATTCCAAATGACGCTAATGGCTGGCTTGTTGCAAGGGACTCAACTATGTACTTGGAACCTATGCATTACGCAATCTCAACCTATTTAGACATGTACACGAGTTTAAAAAAAAAAAAAAAAAAATCAGATATACATATATACATATACATGAATAAAGAATTCTTCAAATCTACGGTGCCTTCCATTTTTTACCCCACGATATTGACCCTCTATGTTGACGTGCAGAGTCAACCAGGTTAACCAAAGTGTGTCTCATTACATCCGGGTCATGATCGGCCATTCTGGATAATTAAAAGACGAGTTTCCATTTGGATAAAGTACACAGAACTTCCTTTCGGAGTTTGTCTCTCTTTCACTTCCTGTGTAAAGTATGCGAAGTCGAACGGTCCACTATAAGCAGGCTATCATATAAAAACATAAATGCGATATATGGACACGATCGAATAATTCACCGGATCATAAACACTACTAGATCGTACCCGAAAGGCTATTCGCCTTCGCTTGAGTAAACAAACATTATCACATTTTCCAAATACCTTGACTGCCTGCACATATACTTCACCGAAACCGGAACGTGTCACCTGGCGATCAAAACTCATCTTTAATATTTCATCCCCTGACCATTTCCCCGTGTCGACATGTAGCTAACAAACGGAAACCCCAATATGACAATATGACCACAAAAAGAAAGAAAAAAAAAGAAAGAGAAAAGAGAAAATAACTACATGGGGTTCATAACAATAGTCACCGCGGATAACAACGTCATTAACATTACGTAAAGCTCTTTGACCTAAAGCTCCTTCGAGGTGTCATCAGCTGTGTCATGCGGTGTCATTCAGATTCCCAACGGCGAAGGTTCACAGTCACGAGCTCGGTCACAGTAGCCATGCCATTTGTGTTGTTGTTTATTCTTTCACTTTTCCTACATCAATCAAATAAATTGTGTTATTCAACCAATTTTATTCAAATGATCAAATAATTAATTTCGTCGCACTGTTTATCTCATTCTATCAATCATCTTTTTGGACTGATCACGTGGTTTCGCTTCAATCGATGGACTACTTCACTCGTGTCATGATATGGTGTCATGAGGAGTGAGCGAGGCTTTTCTGGTATGTGGAGGTGGGGGGGGAGGGGGGGTATGTATTACTGGATGAATGCATACCAAAGGCCAGGTGCCGTACATGTACTCATATATAGTGTATGTATGTGCGTGCGTGCATGCGTAAGTCTTCCAGGCCACTAACATCTTCTCTCACTTCCACATACATTTCCTCCTCTCCCTCCCCCTTCTTCTTCTTCTTCTTCTTCTTCTTCTTCTTCTTCTTCTTCTTCTTCTTCTTCTTCTTCTTCTTCTTCTTCTTCTTCTTCTTTTTCCCTCCTTGGCCTTGTCTTCTCCTCTTTCTCCCCTCCATCCTCCACCTCCCCCCCACCCTCCCAAACCATCTTCGCCCCCCACCCCCTTTCTTCCTCTTCTTCCTCCCCCACCCACTTTCTTCCTCTTCTTCCCCCTTCACCCCCTTTCTTCCTCTTCTTCCTTCCTCCCTTCCAAACCCCACACCCCACCCCCCTTCTTCCCCTTCTCCCCCCCACCCCCTTTCTTCCTCTCCTTCCTTCTTCCCCCCCCACACAACCCACACCCCACACCCTTTCTTCCTCTTCTCCCCCCCTCCACCTCCTTTCTTCCTCTCCTTCCTTCCTCCCCCCCCAAACCCCACACAACCCACCCCCCACCCCGCCACCCCCTATTCCTAGATAATCGCTAGATTTGCGCGCCCGCGAGAAAAGGTCATAAGCGGTGAGGAATATTGATCAGCATCGCGCGTGGCGGCAGAAGCGGCAGCGGCGGCGATGGCAGCGGATTCCTTTACCTTCGCTACTGCTGCAGCTTCGTGTCATGCAAGCGTCGAGGTCATGCGAGGTGTCGGGATTAGCCGCCCTTTTCGAAACGGGGATTGGAATTCTGCGAGGAAAAGGGAGTCGTCTTGGGTAGGAGAGGGAGCTAGGGGGGTGGGGGTGGGGGAGTGGGTGGGAGTGGGGGTGGGAGTGGGATGGGGATGGGGAGTTGGAGGGGGAAGAGGAGAAAGAAGATGGAAAGGAAGTGGAGTAGGCGGAGGACGAGGAAAATGAAGAAGAAGAAGATAAGGAATAAGAGAAGGAATAAGAGAAGTGTGAGAAGTAGGAGGAGTAGGAGGAGGAGGAGGAGGAGGAGGAAGTGGAGTAGGAGGAAGAGGAAAATGAAGAAGAGAAGGAAGAAGAGAAGGAAGAAGAAGAAGAAGAAGAAGAGCAAGAGTAAGAGGAAGGGGGTGATAGTAAGCAACCGAGAAGCAAGAGGAACACTAGAAAAGATTAAAAGAAACACTCTCTCCGCACTTATTTCACCGGCTGCCAATATCGGAAACACAAAAGGAAACCTCCACAATTTCCCTGACCCTAAAAGCCGTTCTCCATCCCTTGCCGATTCTCGACTCCTCTCGTTCCTGTTGCTGTTGTTGTTGTTGTTGACACTGGTCCTCGTCGTCCTCGTCCTCCATCTCCTCATCCTTCTTCTTCCGTTTCTTTTTCTTTTTCTTTTTCTTCTTCTTCTTCTTCTTCTTTTTCTTCTCCCTCCTCCATCCCTACCCCTACACTCCTTCTCCTGTCTCCACACCTACCCCCACCTCCATCTCTATCCCTACCCCACACCTCTATCCCTCCCCCACCCCTACCCCAACCCCACCCCCACCTCTATCCCTCCTCCCATCTCCCACCCCTACCGCCACTTTTACCTCCACCCCCCCTTACCCCTACCCATACCTCCATACCTCCACCCCCCATCCCTACCTCCACCCCCCATCCCTACCTCCACCCCCCCACCCGTACCCCCACCCCCACCACCACTTCCACCTAATTACGTGGTCGCTTCCACTCGATGAGTCCCTAAGGCCGAGGATTCAATTCCTTTCATTCTCTTTCTCTTTTATATTCGTATGATTTCACAATGTTTCGTCTTGGCCATTACCTGCTTATCCATTATCTACTTCACTTTTTTTTAATAATTAAGAAAAAGGGCAAAGCGCAAAAATAAACAGAAAAAAATGTCTCATATGACTGTGCAATTGCATAAACATGATCAAAATGAAAAGCCAATATTGAAACCCGATAAACACACAAAAAAAATAACTAACATCATAACCAAAATAACTCTAATAACAAATAAACAAATAAACTAAAGAAAAAAAAAAGATAACGCGATGCCCGGGAGAGACAGGCAGGCAGGCACTCCCCCCCTTCCCCCCTACCCCTCTCCATCTCCCCCCCCCCCATGCCGTTGCAGCGCAATGGAGATACGACAGAGGACGTCACTTTCTGAACCTCTTGCAAAATGACGTCCAAAAAGGAGGGGGGAGGAGGGAGGAGGAGGAAGGAGGAAGGAGGGAGGAGGGAAGAGGAAGGAGGGAGGAGGGAAGAGGGAAGAGGGAAGAGGGAGGAGGGAGGAGGGAGGAGGGAAGAGGGAGGAGGGGAGAGGGGAAGGGAAGGCGGACGAGGTAGGTAGGGATAGGGAGGAAAGGGGATGGGGGGGGGGAGTTCTTTAGGAGACGAGTGAGGTGTTGTCACTGAGCCTTCAGCTGATGAGTAAGGTTAAACGATATATATATATATATATATATATATATATATATATATATATATATATATATATATATATATGTATGTATGTATGTATGTATGTATGTATGCATGTATGTATGTATGTGCATATATATGTATTTATATATATATATATATATATATATATATATATATATATATATATATATATATATATATAAATATATAAAAATATATATATACATATACATACATACATAGAAGTATATACGGAAGGCAAGTCCTTCTTGTCCCTTGGGTTCCTTTTCCCCTTCAAGATCTGTCTCCTTCAAATACTTCCCATCTGCCTTTCTATTCTCACATATTCTCCCCTTCCTTCTCTTGTTTCCTTTCACACATATTTGTTTGATTCTCTTCTTCTTTACTACCATATATGTTATATGTTACCTCTTTTTTTTTCGCTTATCTACCTCTATCCTCTCCTCCCTACGTACATATATACATACATACATATATACATACATACCTACATCCTTCCCTCCCCCCTTCCTTCCTCCCTCTCAACCTATCAGTTGTCCATTTCCTTCAATCTATCCTCCTTACCTTCCCCCTCCCCCTCCCCTCTCCCCTCGCCAATAGCGGGACCACCGAACAAGAGTCAGACATGTTCGTGGGCGGCCAGCCGAGAGGCTCCCCTGACGCCCGCACGCCCACGAGTAAGTAAATATTTTACGTAGAAAAATACTTTGTTTATTTACATTATCACAATAAAAATATAAATATCATTGTTATTTCTTCCCGATCATCATGGCCATCACCAAACACACACACACACACACACACACACACACACACACACACACAAAAAAAAAAAAAAAAAAAATAATAAAATAAAATAAAAAAAAAATAAAAAAAAAAAAAAAAATAATAATAATAAAATAAAAAATAAAGAAATAAATAATAATAAATAAATAAAATAAAAAATCCACAACAATATAAGAACATCAGCAACACAATCGTGTCAACAACATAGTCCCCAACACCAATACCCAAAGACAATGCCCCCCACAATGCCCCCAACCGCAATTCGCACCACAAATCAAACCTTTCAAATTGATTGCGAGACAAAATCGCGGCTGCGGCATCCTGCACGATCATTTTCAACGCCAATAAAAATCCTGGACCTTCAATATGCTTAACGTTGCATTCAACACCAATGCCCTGAACGATTTCTTAAGATAAGATGGCGAGGGTGAAACTAAAAGAAACAACCGAGAATAAGGAAATTCATAATCGTGGTATTGAAATCCTATTAACCCATTGCAGACGGAGATAAATTTGCTTGCCCAGCCTCCAGGATAGGTTTTATTTTAGAGAGAGACCACTTGAAGCAATATAATTTGAAGCATCCAAATCTCTTTCAGTCATTCATTGTAAAACTAGAGCGGTTTTTGTGTTTTATTTTTTTGTGTGTTTTATTAAGTTTATAGACTTATATGTGCCGTATGACAGGCTCTATCAGTGCTGCAGTTGACTAAAATTGTAGTATGTTATCCATATTAGCTCATTATTTTCTTTATACTCAATGTGATAGAAGTATTGCTGTTTTATGGGAGGACAAAATGCAACTTTATTTTTTCGTATTTTTGTGCTGTCATGAACGAATACGAAACATATAACCACCTACAATAAAGATAACAAGAAGAGGTAGGGAAGAGGAATGAAACCTGTGCTTGTGACTGTGAGTGCCACAGTGAAAGACATCCATATTGGCACAGGAGCACATTTTAGACCCCCCAAAACACCCCTTTGGGTATGGATTATGATTGGAGTCACCTTCCTCTTCTCGTTCTGCCTGCACATCCTTCATCGGCGGTACTTTAGAGCAAGGGTTCATCAACTTAGTGTGTGCCATCGCTCTATAGAGACAGTGCATGCTAGAGACCGTGGATGGGTGCCATTCAAGGCTCTCTCACCTGCTGGTGCTAGAAAAAAGTGGTGCCATCTAGGTTTTGGACGTTAAGCTTGCACGATATTACGGTAATTATAGTAATTAGGACTGCAGTAGCCATCATCACTCATTCCTTTTTCATAGCAAAATAAAATAGCACAGTGATCCAAAATCCCCGAACGTCGTGTACGTCATGACGCCCGTCGTCAGGCCAAAGCTCCTACGTCATGTATGTCATGACACCCGTACGCAATGGGTTAATAAAAAAACACAGTAAAAAGGGAATAATCACGTTAATAATCACATTGCTAATAACAATAATAATAACAATAATAATAAAAAGGATAAGAAAATAAAACAATAACGATACCAAAAATAATAAAAAGGGCCATAACAAAAACAACGCAAATAAAAACAACAAAAATACCCTACAAGCACAAAAAAAGACATTAAAACAACAACAGTACTGCTCATTAGATACAGCATAAAGTACAATAAGAAAGAAGAACAATAAGAACATTAAAACCAGTGCCAAGAGTAACAGTAAACTAAGCATGCCAACTCTCTTAACTTTCTTGGCCGAGTGCCAATCAGCTGGCACTCCGATACCAATGTAACAGTTCAATGAGATTGTTAAGAGGAAAATCACTATCTGGCTACGTGTTGCTAAAGTATGATAATTTACACATCTCGTATGATTTTTTTTTTCGTTTTGAATCACACACACACATACTCAAACACTTAAGCACACATACATACATACATATATACATACATACATAGATACATACACCCACACGCATAAATACATACACACAGACACATTACATAAATATATCATAAATCTCATGCAAATAAAACTTTCCGTATTCACCAACCCCCCCCTCCCCCTTCCCTTAAGCCGTGCAAGCCAGGTAAAGAAATCAGCACCTCTTACATAACCTCTCTCCCCCCACCCTACCCCTCACAGCCCCCACACCTGATGACACCTCGAAGGAGCTTTAGGTCAAAGAGCTTTACGTAATGTTACGTAATGACATTGATATCCGCGGTGACTATTGTTATGAACCCCATGTACTTATTTTCTCTTTTCTCTTTCTTTTATTTCTTTTTTTTTTCTTCTTCTTCTTCTTTTTGTGGTCTTATTGGGGTTTCCGTTTGTTAGCTACATGTCGACACGGGAAATGGTCAGGGGATGAAATATTAAAGATGAGTTTTGATTGATAGGTGAAACGTTCCGGTTTCGGTGAAGTATATGTGCAGCAGCCAAGGTATTTGGAAAATGTGATAATGTTTGTTTACTCAACCGAAGGCGAATAGCCTTTCGGGTACGATCTAGTGTTTATGATCCGGTGAATTATTCGATCGTGTCCATATATCGCATTTATGTTTTTATATGATACCCTGCTTATGATGGACCGTTCGACTTCGCATACTTTACATAGGAAGCGAAAGAGACACAGACTCCGAAAGGAAGTTCTCTGCACTCTATCCAAATGGGAACCCGTCTTTTAATTATCCAGAATGGCCTATCATGACCCGGATGTAATGAGACACACTTTGGTGAGATCAGCACCTCTTACATAACCTCTCTCTCCTTACACCCCCCACCCCTCACCCGCTCACCCTCTCTCCCCCCCCCCCCCTGCTACATCATTTCACCAGCTGCCACTTGCGCCGTCAGCCAAGGTCGCCGCCTACGCCTGTCCCAAAGTTCAAAATTAACTAGGCCTACCACAGATCTCCGAGCGGAACAGACCCCTCCGTCGCCATTAACATTCTCGGTTTGCAGGCTCATCTTAACATATTTCTTTTAACCGAATCTGAATTTAACATAAGAGGAGGTGGAGGTGGAGGCAGGGGTGGAGGTGGGGGTGGAGGTAGGGGTGGGGTGGAGGTGGAGGTGGGGATGGAGGAGGAGGAGGAGGAGGAGGAGGAGGAGGAGGAGGAGGAGGAGGTAGAGGTGGATGTGGAGGTGGGGGTGGAGGTGGAGGTGAGGGTGGAGGTGGAGGTGGAGGTAGGGGTGGAGATGGAGGTGGAGGTAGGTGTGGAGATGGAGGTGGAGGTGGGGGTGAAGGTGGAAATGGAGGTGGAGGCAGGGGTGGAGGTGGAGGTAGGGGTAGGGGTGGGGGGGGAGGGAATACGAGAAACGGGCGATCGACCTGTAACGCCCAAACCTCTTAAAATAGAAGCTACAGAAAAACTCTTCACGCGACGACACCCGGCGGCCGTCTCCCTCGCGCGACATTCTTGTGTGTGTGTGTGGGGGGGAGGGGGGTTGTCTCTGCTGCTCTGTTATCTCTTTGTCTCTCTGTTGTCTCTCTGTCTCTTTGTCGCTCTGTTGTCTCTCTGTCTCTCTGTCTCTTTGTCTCTCTGTTCTCTTTGTCTCTCTGTTGTCTCTGTCTCTTTGTCTCTCTATTATCTATGTCTCTTTGTCTCTCTGTTGTCTCTGTCTCTTTGTCTCTCTGTTCTCTTTGTCTCTCTGTCTCTTTGTCTTTCTGTTGTCTCTCTGTCTCTTTTTCTTTTTTTCTCTCTGTTCTCTGGTTCTGTTTCTCCTTGTCTTTCTTAATAATCGTTCGACTCTCTCTTTTCACTCTTTTCCCTTTCTTTTATTTCGTTCTCTTTCGATCCCTCTCTCTCCCTCCCTTTCTCCCTTTCCCTTTTCCACTCTCCTCCCTTTCTCCCTCTTTCCCTCTCCTTCCTTCCTCCCACCTCTCCTTCTCCCTCCCCTTCCCCATTCCTGATCCCTATCCTATTCCATCCTCTTGCCTCCTCCCCCCTTCCCCCCTTCCCCTTCCCCTTCCCCTCCTTCTCTCTCCCCTTCCCCATTCCTAATCCCTATCCTATTCCATCCTCTTGCCTCCTCCCCCCTTCCCCCCTTCCCCCTCCCCTTCCCCATTTCTGATCCCTATCCTATTCCATCCTCTTGCCTCCTCCCCCCTTCCCCCCTTCCCCTTCCCCATTCCTAATCCCTATCCTATTCCATCCTCTTGCCTCCTGCCCCCATCCCCCCTTCCCCTTCCCCTACCCCTCCATCTTGTCTGACAGACGGCGCGCTCGCAAATTCCACCCAACCCCCACCCAGACAAGGGAACCCCCTCCCCCTCCCCCTCCCCCTCCCCCCAAGACCCCCGCTTCGTCGTCTGAGAAGCAATGCAATTTTCTGTCGACTCTCGATTGATTTCGATTTTCCCTTATTTTTCTCTTCTATTTCTTCTCTTCCAATTACGAAAGAATAATCGGATATTTATCAACTGTGACGTCTTGTCCATTCGTCGGTCTATCTATTCATGTTATCTATCCTCTCGTCGTTTCTTTGCTTTAATCTAGTTATCTATCTATCCTCGAGCTATTTATCTACCAATCTATTAAATCGTATCTCCTTATCCATTTATATCTATCTATATACCAAAAGAAAAAGTAATAATCTAAGTCAGGCAAAGGATAATAAAGCAACAACGGTCAAGGCGAACTGGATATCGGAAAGGTTGGTCGAGATGCTTCTTACGCAATGATAAAACAATGTTGTAATCTCTCTCTCTCTCATATATATATATAATCGGGTAACATTTTCTTGATTTTTATTCTATTTGATGCTTGCAAAAGCTACATAGTTCTACGTATCGATAAAATCAGAAATGTAATATGAAAACGAGGTAAAAGCAAATCCTTCGTAACAAAAAAGCAGTCTTCCTGATATAAAAAAAACAAAAAAACTTCCAAATCAAGTCTTTCTTCTAACCGAAAGAAAAAGAAAATAAAAAAACAAAACAAAGGAAAAAGCCCACACCAGCTCGTGAAACTACACCACAGGACACAAACGCACTTTCTAAGGAAGTGCAAAACGTACTCTACTCTCTACGAAAGTGCTTTTGTGGCAGCTACGCCAACTTGGCAGACGATCGGCGCCCCCTCCCCCCCTACTTGACTACCCTCCACCCCTCCTCCTCCTGTCTCTCCTTGGCCGTCAGAAACGCCCTCGGCCAAGGTCATCGAAGGAAATCAGGTCGAGTCGTACAGTCACCTGACTGGTGCTTCCATTCAGCCCGCAACAAAAACACGAAATCGTTTCAATACTGAGGCGTCTCACAAAAACAAACACAAAAAAAGTCATTTATTTGTATTTATTTGTTGCGACGAGTGAAGATAAAAAAGGGTAAGCAAAGAAAGAACAAAAACAGCGACCTGTACGTCTGGCCCACTCCGAAAATAGCAGATACAGGTCCCTTAGCAGGACGACAGCCTGTACGCCCAGCGGTTTTCCTCTCGTGACTCCGCATTCTTGAAACGGTCTCCCCTCTCCCTCTCCCTCCCCTACCCCCCACTACTAAATATGTGTTTGTGTGTTTGTGTGTGTGTGTGTGTGTGTGTGTGTGTGTGTGTGTGTGTGTTGTGTGTGTTGTGTGTGTGTGTATGTGTGCAACATGGACTGCCTCATCATCCCTGTATCTTTGAATGCACTTCATATCTTTCCCCTTGCAACGATTTTGGCAAAGGATCAAGATACAGTACCGAAATAAATACATAAAAAGAACTCAAACCAAAGGTCATAATGACAATAAAAACAACAACAATACCAATAACAATAACAACAACACTTAAAAAAAAACACACACAACCCTCACCATCATCACCACCACCACCACCACCCCAACAAACATAACTATACCTATAAATACACATAAAACCAACCTAAAAAAAAAAAGAAACAAACCCCAAACACAAACCAATCCCCGCCGAGTCCATACAAAACAAACCCAAAAACAAAAACAAAACAAAACAAATCACCCTACAGGACCGTCCAATTTCCTCGGGCCTTGACTCCCTATCCTTCGGACGTCCTATAAATCCCCTTTGCCTGGCCGGTCGGAAGGACGGACGGACGAACGAGGGGCTCCGTCGCCGTTGGATCCAAGCCATGGGTGAGGAGAAGGAGGAGAGAGGAGAGGGGGAGAGTGGGGGGAGATGGAGGAGGGGGGAGATGGAGGAGAGGGAAGGGGGATAGAGAGGGGGAGGGGGAGAGGAGAGAGGGGGAGAGAGGGGAGAGGGTGAAAGAAGTATGGAGGGGAGAGGGGAGAGGAGGGGAGCATGAGAGGGGAGAGAGAGAGAGAGGGAAAAGGGGAAGAATGTAGAGAAGAGGGCGAGGGACGGAAATGGGAAGGAAGAGGGGAGAGAAAAAAAGAGGAGGGAGAACCACAAAGAGAGGACAGGAAAATAGACAAATGAGAGAAAAAAAATAGCAGGGAGGCGAGAAGAGAAGAGAAGAGGGATAGGACGGGAGGGGAGAAGAGGAAAAGAAGAGAAAGAGAGAGAGGACAAAGGGGAGGGAGGGAGGGAGTAGAGGGGAACCCCATCACGAGTCTGGCATCGAGACAGAGCATCCCCCCCTCCTCCCCACAAAGTCACAATTATCTCAGGAACTTAGCATCATCAACAGGTCGTTCTATCGCGGCCAGGCTTGCCCACACTCCCCCCCCTCCCGTCACGGGTCGTCCTTCGTCTGATCACCTGACTCATTCTTCAAGTTTTACAAAGGATTCTGCATTGATGGATTCTTATACAGCTGTGAAAAGAGTCAATAGTCGCGAAGTTTTAAAAGGGCGGAAATACAGCGCGATAGTAGGAAATAACGTGATCTTGTACCCTTCTCTTACACAATCACCATCACACGCAATCAACACCATCAGCTAACGAAGTCACTACCATCCACTATCTCTATCAACCACTATGAAAGCCCGGCACCATAAACCGCAACAACAAAAGCGCTAAACCCGCACAGTAACCGACACACCACCACACTCATATCAAACACCTCCCTCCCCCCTCCCATCATTGCTTCATCACAAGCAAGACTGCAATTATATACATTATACTACCCCCACCACCCCCACCATTACTCTCACCACTTCCCCTCCATCCCCACCACCCCACCATTACCCTCACCACATCCCCCACCACCCCAACCCCCACCATTACCCTCACATCACCCCACCCCTACCCCCACCATTACCCTCACCACATCACCCCACCCACACCACCCCACCATTACCCTCACCACATCCCCCACCCCCACCATTACCCTCACCACATCCTCCCACACCCACCATTACCCTCACCCCACAACTTCCCCACATCCCCCACCCCTACCCACCACATCCCC
>NW_028234405.1:48878730-48886230 GCF_977035675.1 Penaeus japonicus
GAACGCCGTAGGGATATTCTCCATTTCGCGTAATCCGGGTTATTCGCGAGAAATATTACGTGGGGGAAGATAATGCCGCATTGCGTGGCGAGGAGCACTACTTTAAAATGAGTTGCATAACACACTTTTGTAATGCCTGTGCGCTATTCTCAGCGACTCAAAAATTTAACTTTTACTGGGGAAAAAAATATCATTTTATTATTATAGACATACTCATTACAAATTCCTCTATATAAAAAAAATCGAATAAAATTTTCTTCCTTTCTGGGGGATCGGGGGTGGGGGGGGGGGGCGACTGCTTCCCTTCGTAATTGGGACACCATATTTTAACCTAAATACCTAAGGGGGGGAGGGGGTTCTAATCAATATACCATCCTCTCTAACGCCCGTACCCAGTCATCTCCCGCGGGGCACTGGAGCATGTCTTCCTCATGACATAGGCAGGCACTGGCATCGATCAGCTGACTCGTTCACCCGCAGCTGTACGCGTTACTCTCTCGAGCCTCTTCTCTCCCCCCTCTCCTCTCTTCTCCTCTTCCCCCCTCTCCTCTCTTCGCCTCCCCTCTCCTCTCCTCTCCTCTCCCCTTCCTCTCCTCTCTCTCCTTGTCTTTCTTTCTCACGCATTCATATTCTCACTCCTATTCTCCACGCCTCTCCTCTCTGTCACTCTTCACCACTTTCCTTCCCTCTCTCTTCCACGCTTCCCCCTCCCCCTCACACACACTCTTGCAGTCCCTTTCCCCTCTCATCCCTTCCTCCCTCATATATACAAACATGTATAAATTCATATATAATATATGTATTGCGGGAGAAAGGGAGAAGAGAGAGAGAGAGAGAGAGAGAGAGAGAGAGTGAGAGAGAGAGAAAAGAGACAGAGAAGATATAAAGAAAGAGAGAAAAGAAAAAGAGAAGAGAGAGAGACAGAGAGAAGAGAGAGAGAGAGCGAGAGAGAAGAGAGAGAGAGAGAGAAGAGAGAGAGAGAGAGAGAGAGAGAGAGAGAGAGAGAGAGAGAGAGAGAGAGAGAGGAGAGGGGAGAGAGAAGAGAGAGAGGAGAGAGAAGAGAGAGAGAGAGAGAGAAGAGAGAGAGAGAGAGAGAGAGAGAGAAGAGAGAGAAAAGAGAGAGAAAAGAAAAAGAGAAGAGAGAGAGACAGAGAAAAGAGAGAGAAAAGAGAGGGAGAGAAGAGAGAGGAGATTGAGAGACAGAGAGAAGAGAGAAAAGAAAGAGAGAAATCCCTTCCCACACTCTCACAGTAGAGATCCCGATAGATCTCCTCCCCCCCCCCAATCCCACCCCTAAAGAACCTCCTGATGATGCTCCAAGCTACGAGGAAGTACCTGCGTGTCGGCTGGGCTCACGGGACGGCGCGGCGCCGCAGTGGCTCCCGTAATTCTGGCAGGCCGTCACAGGTGATCACGCACCCACGCACCCTCGCACCTCTCCCCTCCCCCTGGCACCCTGTACTACCTCCCCCTCCCCTTGGCACCCTGTACTACCTCCCCCTCCCCTTGGCACCCTGTACTACCTCCCCCTCCCCTTGGCACCCTGTACTACCTCCCCCTCCCCTTGGCACCCTGTACTACCTCCCCCTCCCCCTGGCACCCTGTACTACCTCCCCCTCCCCTTGGCACCCTGTACTACCTCCCCCTCCCCCTGGCACCCTGTACTCCCTCCCCCTCCCCCTGGCACCCTGTACTACCTCTCCCCTCCCCCTGACACCCTGTACTACCTCCCCCTTCCCCTGGCACCCTGTACTACCTCCCCCCTTCCCCTGGCACCCTGTACTACCTCCCCCTTCCCCCTGGTCTACCTCTCCCCCTCCCCTTGGCACCCTGTACTACCTCCCCCTCCCCCTGGCACCCTGTACTACCTCCCCCTCCCCCTGGCACCCTGTACTACCTCCCCCTCCCCCTGGCACCCTGTACTACCTCCCCCCTCCCCCTGGTACCCTGTACTCCCCCGCCCCTTCCCCTGGCACCCTGTACTACCTCCCCCTCCCCCTGGCACCCTGTACTACCTCCCCCTCCCCCTGGCACCCTGTACTACCTCCCCCTCCCCCTGGCACCCTGTACTACCTCCCCCTTCCCCTGGCACCCTGTACTACCTCCCCCTCCCCCTGGCACCCTGTACTACCTCCCCCTTCCCCTGGCACCCTGTACTACCTCCCCCTCCCCTTGGCACCCTGTACTACCTCCCCCTCCCCCTGGCACCCTGTACTACCTCCCCCTCCCCCTGGCACCCTGTACTACCTCCCCCTCCCCCTGGCACCCTGTACTACCTCTCCCCTCCCCCTGGCACCCTGTACTACCTCTCCCTCCCCCTGGCACCCTGTACTACCTCCCCCTCCCCTTGGCACCCTGTACTACCTCCCCCTTCCCCTTGGCACCCTGTACTACCTCCCCCCTCCCCTGGCACCCTGTACTACCTCCCCCCTCCCCTTGGCACCCTGTACTACCTCTCCCTTCCCCCTGGCACCCTGTACTACCTCCCCTTCCCTGGCACCCTCATGTACTGCCCCCCCCGCCCCCCGGCACCCTGTACTGCCTCCCCCTCCCCCTGGCACCCTGTACTTCCTCCCCCTCCCCTTGGCACCCTGTACTACCTCCCCCTTCCCCTGGCACCCTGTACTACCCCCCCCCCCCCCTGGGCACCCTGTACTACCTCCCCCTCCCCCTGGCACCCTGTACTACCTCCCCCCTCCCCCTGGCACCCTGTACTACCTCCCCCTCCCCCTGGCACCCTGTACTACCTCCCCCTCCCCCTGGCACCCTGTACTACCTCCCCCCTCCCCCTGGCACCCTGTACTACCTCCCCCTCCCCCTGGCACCCTGTTAGACCTCCCCCTTCCCCTGGCACCCTGTACTACCTCCCCCTTCCCCTGGCACCCTGTACTACCTCCCCCCTCCCCCTGGCACCCTGTACTACCTCCCCCTCCCCCTGGCACCCTGTTAGACCTCCCCCTCCCCCTGGCACCCTGTACTACCTCTCCCCCCCCCCTGGCACCCTGTACTCCCCCCCCCTCCCCCTGGCACCCTGTACTACCTCTCCCCTCCCCCTGGCACCCTGTACTACCTCTCCCCTCCTCCTGGCACCCTGTACTACCTTCCCCTCCCCCTGGTACCCTGTACTACCTCTCCCCTCCCCCTGGCACCCTGTACTACCTCCCCCCTCCCCCTGGCACCCTGTACTACCTCTCTCCTCTCCCTGGCACCCTGTACTACCTCCCCCTCCCCCTGGCACCCTGTACTATGTCCCCCTTCCCCCTGGCACCCTGTACTACCTCCCCCTCCCCATGGCACCCTGTACTCCCCCCCCTCCCCCTGGCACCCTGTACTACCTCTCCCCTCCCCCTGGCACCCTGTACTACCTTTCCCCTACCCCTGGCACCCTGCACTACCTCTCCCTCCCCCTGGCACCCTGTACTACCTCCCCCCTCCCCCTAGCACCCTGTACTACCTCTCTCCTCTCCCTGGCACCCTGTACTACCTCCCCCTCTCCCTGGCACCCTGTACTATGTCCCCCTTCCCCCTGGCACCCTGTACTACCTCCCCCCTCCCCATGGCACCCTGTACTACCTCCCCCTCCCCCTGGCACCCTGTACTACCTCCCCCCTCCCCCTGGCACCCTGTACTACCTCCCCCCTCCCCCTGGCACCCTGTACTACCTCCCCCTTCCCCCTGGCACCCTGTACTACCTCCCCCCGCCCCCTGGTCTACCTCCCCCCTCCCCCTGGTACCCTGTACTACCTCCCCCTTCCCCCTGACACCCTGTACTACCTCTCCCTTCCCCCTGGCACCCTGTACTACCTCTCCCTGGCACCCTGTACTACCTCCCCCCTCCCCCTGGCACCCTGTACTACCTCCCCCCTCCTCCTGGCACCCTGTACTACCTCTCCCCTCCCCCTGGCACCCTGTACTACCTCTCCCCTCCCCCTGGCACCCTGTACTACCTCTCCCTGGCACCCTGTACTACCTCTCCCCTCCCCCTGGCACCCTGTACTACCTCCCCCTCCCTCTGGCACCCTGTACTACCTCTCCCCTCCCCCTGGCACCCTATACTACCTCTCCCCTCCCCCTGGCACCCTGTACTACCTCCCCCTCCCCCTGGCACCCTGTACTACCTCTCCCCTCCCCCTGGCACCCTGTACTACCTCCCCCTCCTCCTGGCACCCTGTACTACCTCTCCCCTCCCCCTGGCACCCTGTACTACCTCCCCCCTCCCCCTGGCACCCTGTACTACCTCCCCCATCCCCATCCCCTTTTTTCTCTCTCCTAATGATGCTGTACCCAAACTCACCCTTTGTTTTCCGATCTTTTCGTCTCTATTTTCCTTTTCTTTTTTTCAAAACAATGTAAATATAATAACAAGTGCATCGGTATGAAAAAAAAAAAAAAATACACGAAAAAAAAAAAAAACAGAAGCGAAACAAAAGGCGATTTTAAAAAGGGAGAAGTGATGACATCCGCTATTTCTTGGCGAATGAGAAATGCTGAGTTCAGGTCGTGTTGTTCGAGGCAGCGTCCTTCCGCCATGCCGTAGCCCGAGACTCACCTGCAGTCCATGCTGTCTCTCTCAGCATGACATCAGCATGACAGGCGGCATCAGCTGAGATAGGTCTTATCACGAAGGCCGCATCCACTGCCTTCGCTACTGCACTTAAAGCCTTACGTTAAAAAAAAAAAAAAAAAAAAAAAAAAAAAAAAAAACGGATGCTAAACACATGATTTCATTCACATTCTAACCAAGAGGAAGATTACACTACAACTACACATGTATACATACACAAATACATATATATGTACATATATACATAAATATACATATACATACATATATATATATACATATATAGATAAACAATCCTAAATAAAACCGCAAGATAATACAATAAAACATTAGATTAATATCCACGCACCATTCCTTAAAATAACTTCATTAAGAGCTCAAGGCCTTCTACCTCATCTCCATGCATCTGAATGAACACCACACTCGGTTAGGTCGTCAGTAAGATCGCATCAATGTCCATCAGCAATTTTATTCTGCAACATGTCTTTTAGTGGCGTCTACCGCGTTCTCAGTCGGGACCTTACAAGCGGAAAGCTGATAAAGTGATACCGACACATTCGTCTAAATCTAAACAGAGTAAAAATAATATAAAGGATTATCTACTTTTCTTCTAAATCTGAAAGAAAAGAGAAGAAAAAAAATCCTGCAACGGAACAGATACACTACGCTACTTGGCCACACACACATAAACACAAAAAAGGATTTATTTTTATTCTTACTACGGTTTCCATACGGCTCTCCCTCAAAGAGAGAAAGAAGACGCGACGGGGCACAAAAAGGGGCGAGAGAGAGAGAGAGAGAGAGAGGGGGTGAGGGGAGAAGAGAAGACGGTGTGTAGAGAGAGGGAAGGAAAGAATCTTTAAGAATCTTCACTTCCACCCCTGTAACACCCTCTCCCCTCTCCTCCTCTCCTCTCCACATGACCCTCGCCTCCGAGTGGCACCTTACCTTTCCGGACTTGGCCTCAGCCTGGCAGCTAGCCTCAAGGATCACGGTGCTCATCAACCAGTCAATCATAGAGGGGGAGAAGGACACAGCCTGGTGGGGAGAGGCAAGCAAATACGGAAAATGAACAAAACAACAACAACAAAAAATAAATAAAAAGCAAGGTGGTGGGATCACAGAGAGAGAGAGAGAGAGAGAGAGAGAGAGAGAGAGAGAGAGAGAGAGAGAGAGAGAGAGAGAGAGAGAGAGAGAGAGAGAGAGAGAGAGAGAGAGAGAGAGAGAGAGAGAGAGAAGAGACAGATGAGGAGGAGAGGGAGAGAGAGAGGAGAGGAGGGGGGGAGAGAGAGGAGAGAGAGAGAGAGAGAGAGAGAGAGAGAGAGAGAGAGAGAGAGAGAGAGAGAGAGAGAGAGAGAAAAGAGACCCGAGTAAGATCGCCTTTGGGGAAAGTAAAAAAAAAAAAAAAAAATCTTGTTCTTCAACAGGAAGGGGGATTGTGCAATGTACAGTCCATGCAAGAGGTGGCGAATTCATCTTGCAGAGAGGACAAAAAAAAAAGAAAAAAGAGAGAGTAAAAATTCGGCCGTGAGATGGGGATACTGGCAGTGGAAGGGGGGTGTGATGGAGGAAAGAGGGGGGGTGGGAGCAGTGAGGATCAGCTGATTCTCTGTCAATTCGCCGAGGAATAAAGTCATAATCCCTCCATCAGCCATTACAACCAGCCACCAACCACAGCCTGATTCCCAGCATCGAATCAGCGGATCCTCTCAAACCCCCTTGCATAAATAAAATGAATAGTATATGGCAAAAATAAATGGTTGCAGAAAAGGGAACTTCATAAAAAAAAAAAGCACATCAATAAAGCAGGCAATCACTGGGGGATAAAAGACAATAATATACATACACCAAAACTTTACCTGGCACCCTCAGAATACAGTCTTCTAATGCACGAACACCACCGAAAATATTTGCAGTCATGTAATATCAACACCGATATTATTCATATATGGAGATGGGGATGATCGAGTGGCCGCAGGAGAGCATCAAAGGGGAGAGAGAGAGAATGAGAGAATGAGAGAATGAGAGAATGAGAGAGAGAGGGAGAGAGGGAGAGAGAGAGAGAGGGAGAGAGGGAGAGAGAGAGAGAGAGAGGTGGAGGGATGGAGGAAGGGAGAGGGAGAGGGAGAGGGAGAGGGAGAGAGACGCTCGTTTGGATGTTAAGGATGGAGGGAGGGATAGAGGGAAGATGGGGCAGGGTGGGAAACTCCATAGAGATCGAGAGAGAATGAGAGGTGGAGGGGGTGGAGGACTGGGAGATGAGAGAGGGTATGAGCGAGAGTGCGGATAGAGGTTGAATGTCGAAGGGTTCCTTTATGGAGGACTTTTTGGGGGGGGGGATTGGGAGAGAGAGAGAGCGAGAGAGAGCGAGGAGCTTCGAGAGATGATGTCGTATGAGACGAGAGAGTAGACGGAGAGGAGAGAGCGCGAGAGATAGAGAGGCAGAAAGAGAGAAGAGAGAGAACGCTAGAGGGGGGGAAGACTGGGCTCTCGAGAATGGAAGGGCATACCAAAAGAGAGGGAGGGAGGGAGAGAGATAGGGGGGGGAAGACAGGGAGAGAGGACGGGGAGATACAGAGAGGGAGGGAGAGGGAGGGAGAGGGAGAGAGAGGGAGGGAAGGAGGGAAAGAGGGAGAGAGGGGGAGGGAAGGTAGGGAGAGAGAAATAGAGAATGAATGAATAATTAAATATAGATGTAGTGGGAAAGGGAAAGGGAGAGGATGAGGGAATGGGGAGATGGAGAGAGAAAGAGAGAGAGAGAGAATGAGAGCGAAAGAGAAAATGTGAGAGAGAGAGAGAGAGAGGAGGGGTTCTTTTTATTGGCAGGGAGAGAGATACGGGGAGAGAGTCGCTAGGGAGGGAGGGAGGTTCGGGAGGGTGAGAGAGAGAGATGGAGAGGAGAGAAGAGAAAGGGAGAGAAGAGGAGAGATGGGGAG
>NW_028234405.1:48906230-48908730 GCF_977035675.1 Penaeus japonicus
ATATAATATAAATATATTATGAAACATATATATACATACATAATACATTTACATACATATATACAATAATATTACTATATTATATATCTATATATATATATATATATATACATATAATTTATATATAATATATATATATATATATATATATATATTATATTATATGTATATATATTATACATACATAACATCTATTACATATATATATACATATATATATATATATATATATATTATATATGTTATATATAATCTAATATATATATATATATCTATATATATATATATATATATTATATATATTATATATATATGAGAAAGATGATAGAATGCAGTAACGCATTTAATATAGAAATACAAATTTCACCTCCCTATATATATAAATATATATATATATATATATATATATATATATATACATATATATATACATATATACACACACACACATATATATATCTTCATATGTAGCCACAAATCCTCCCTTTCTCCCTCTTCTCTCTCTCTCTCTCGCTCTCTCACCCTCACGTTCGCACTCCCCCCCTCCCCTGGGTACTCCACCCTACCCCCAGAAAAACCTCACCGCCTCATCCGGGGCTTCAGCGTCGTGAGGTGGCTGTTCCGGGCGGCCTCCAACCTCCCCGGAACGCAACCCTCCTGCTGACACCAATCGGGTCGCCCTCTCTGCTTGCCTCGCGTTTCTGCTGACTCGCGTTTCTGCTGACTCGCGTTTCTGCTGACTCTCGTTTCTGCTGACTCTCGTTTCTGCTGACTCTCGTGTCTGCTGACTCTCGTTTCTGCTGACTCTCGTTTCTGCTGACTCTCGTTTCTGCTGACTCTCGTATCTGCTGACTCTCGGTATTTGCTGACTCTCGTTTCTGCTGACTCTCGCTTCTGCTGACTCTCGTTTCTGCTGACTCTCGCTTCTGCTGACTCTCGTTTCTGCTGACTCTCGTTTCTGCTGACTCTCGTTTCTGCTGACTCTCGTTTCTGCTGACTCGCGTTTCTGCTGACTCTCGTTTCTGCTGACTCTCGTTTCTGCTGACTCTCGTTTCTGCTGACTCTCGTTTCTGCTGACTCTCGTTTCTGCTGACTCTCGTTTCTGCTGACTCTCGTTTCTGCTGACTCTCGTATCTGCTGACTCTCGTTTCTGCTGCTTGCCCTCGCGTTTTCTAGTTCTCTTTCTGGCGTGACTCTCTCGTTTTCTGCTGACTCTCGTTTCTGCTGACTCTCGTTTCTGCTTGCCTCGCGTTTCTGCTGACTCTCGTTTCTGCTTGCCTCGCGTTTCTGCTGACTCTCGTTTCTGCTGACTCTCGTTTCTGCTGAAATCCTTTTCTTCTTGCTGACTCTCGTTCAGCTGACTCTCTGTTCTTCTTTCTGCTGACATTTCGGTCTGCTGCTGACTCGCGTTTCTGCTGACTCTCGTTTTCTGCTGCCACTCGTTTCTGCTGACTCTGTTTCTGCCCTGACTCTCGTTTCTGCTGACTCGCGTTTCTGCTGACTCTCGTTTCTGCTGACACTCGTGTCAGCTGACTTCGTTTCTGCTGACTCTCGTTTCTGTGACTCTCGTTTTGCTGACTCTAGTGTTGCTGACTCGCGTTTCTGCTGACTCTCGTTTCTGCTGACTCTCGTTTCTGCTGACTCTCGTTTCTGCTGACTCTCGTTTCTGCTTGCCTCGCGTTTCTGCTGACTCTCGTTTCTGCTGACTCTCCTTTCTGCTGACTCTCCTTTCTGCTGACTCTCCTTTCTGCTGACTCTCCTTTCTGCTGACTCTCCTTTCTGCTGACTCTCCTTTCTGCTGACTCTCGTTTCTGCTGACTCTCGTTTCTGCTGACTCTCGTTTCTGCTGACTCTCGTTTTTTGCTGACTCTCGTTTCTGCTGACTCTCGTTTTTGCTGACTCTCGTTTCTGCTGACTCTCGTTTCTGCTGACTCTCGTTTCTGCTGACTCTCGTTTCTGCTGACTCTCGTTTCTGCTGACTCTCGTATCTGCTGACTCGCGTTTCTGCTGACTCTCGTTTCTGCTGACTCTCGTTTCTGCTGACTCTCGTTTCTGCTGACTCTCGTTTCTGCTGACTCTCGTTTCTGCTGACTCTCGTTTCTGCTGACTCTCGTTTCTGCTGACTCTCGTTTCTGCTGACTCTCGTTTCTGCTGACTCTCGTTTCTGCTGACTCTCGTTTCTGCTGACTCGCGTTTCTGCTGACTCTCGTTTCTGCTGACTCTCGTTTCTGCTGACTCTCGTTTCTGCTGACTCTCGTTTCTGCTGACTCTCGTTTCTGCTGACTCTCGTTTCTGCTGACTCGCGTTTCTGCTGACTCGCGTTTCTGCTGATTCTCGTTTCTGCTGACTTCGTGGCTGACTTCTGATGCTGAATCAGTTTGAGATATTATCAATAATGAAAAGAAGGATAGTATTTTTTATTGTTGTTTTCATCATGTTTATCAGTGTCATTGTTGATAATAAGATTAGAATCTGTTCATTATCATTATAGTTATTATTA
>NW_028234405.1:48922417-48924917 GCF_977035675.1 Penaeus japonicus
AATGACAATAAATCGAAACACAACGGTGAAAAAGACAGAAAAAAATAACAACAAATTATAACAACAACTACAAAAAATAGGCCTAAGCAATAGCGGCTCACACTCCCTTGTGGCTTTAAAACTCTAAGGAGAGAACTCGCCAGGCTATGAATAGAGTCCTTTAGATGCCTTTTTATCTTTTTATACTGAATAGTGTCGTTCAATGATTTTTTTAAAATATTTTTTCTAATGAATATTTTTGTTCAATGATTTATTTAATACTTTTTAAAAATAATGAATAGTGTAGTTCTATGATTTTTTTAAAATAATTAATAGTGTAGTCCCTATGATTTTTTACTTTTCTTTAATGGCTTATGTCGTTTTTTTATCTCTTTTTCGTTAATGACTAGTGTCGTTATATGATTTTTAATTTTTTTCTTTAATTAATAATATCAAATGATTCTTTTATCTAATATTACTGTTCATTTGAACTGAATCGTCTTGTCCTTTCATATATATGTTTTATATAATATATCATATGAACAGAGTCATCATATACTTCTATAATATATATTTTTTTTTCTTTCCTTTCTTAATATTCTTTAATATGAACAGAGTCAGGGGGGTCGACTTCTAAAATGTGACTTTTATATGAACAGTCGTTATATAATTTATATAAAAAAAAATATATATATAAATTTCTCAAAATAATATATACCATACAACACAATCGCTCCCTCCTGATAAGATTCTCGAAAAAAAAATATCCTAATAAAGAAAAATAAACAATTACGAAGAAAAAGTTTTAAAATAAAATGCTGATAATGATTACAACGTCTATAACAATTAACAATTTCAGAAATGGAGAGAACGGAAACGAATCATTTCACAACGACAGGTATTACGCAATAGTTTCGATTCGATATCGGAGCTTCATCAGGATTACGTAATAGTTACTCAAGTCTCATTCATACCTTTTCTACATTTTTTTTTCTTCATAATGAACTTGAACTAAGTATTGATGAATGATTAGATAATGATGATGATGATAATAATAATGATAATAATAGTAATATGAACTACGATATTAATAAAGGCAATGATAGTAAAGATAGTGATGATAACAATGAAAATAATAACATTAATAATAATAATAATAATAATAATAATAATAATAATAATGATAATAATAGTAACAACAACAACGATAATAAGAACAACAACAATATTAAAAATAACAAAAAGAACAGCAACAATAACCATAACACCAATAAAATGACAATAATAAAAAAAACAATAATATTCATAACAATAACAAAAATAACAAAAAACAACAACAATACCCCAAACACCAACAAAAAAACAACAAGAACAGCAACCCGTAATCACCAGCACCCAACGCAAAAGAAATTCCAAACAAAGACCACTTTTTTTGTTTCCACCACGAGCCTTCAGCGTCAACGTGCACGCACTCTCGCAGGGAAAATATATCGATGACAATTCGCATTCCACTAATTAAAACCTTCGATAATGAGGCCTTTGATTACATCTCGAATAAATCATGCACTGAAGTTAACGCAGGTGTGGGTGGGTGGGGGTGGTAAGGGGTGGGGGTGGGGTGGGGGTGTTTAATTAATTGGCCACTCGTTTAATTAGTCGCTTATTGTTTACATTATCTTCATCATTATCATTGTCAACTTTATCAGGGTAGTTGTTAATTATCTTACTCATCATTGTTGTTCATTATCGTTATCATTGTCACTACTAATTATCTTTACTACTGACAATTATCATCATTACTAAAGATGCTACTCATCACATTATTACCATCATCATTTTCTTATTTACTTATTCTTGCCTTTGTCATCATCACTTAAACAGTTAATGACTATCACTATTATCATCATCGCCGTTAATTTCATTATTATCATCTTTATCCTTATTGTCAAAATCAACACTAACATCAAGAACATCAAGAAAAGAAAGAAAAAAAACTCCACTCTCCCCAACGTACTTATCATTACCCATAACCCCTAATAATAATAATAATAATAATAATAATAATAATAATAATGATGATAATAATAATAATAATAACAGCAATAGTCATGATGATGATGATAACAATTAAAATCATAATAATAATAATAACAACAATGATAATCATAATAATAATAATAACAATGATTACTATAATAATAATAATGATAATAATAATAATAATAATAATAATAATAATAACAGTAAAGCCTCAGTACATCCCGTCTAATTCGGAGCCGCCGACGCCCAGATAAGGCAAGAGAGTTTCTTGAAAAAAAAAACGCTCAAGGACCTCATTACAGGGCAGGTCAAGGGGTATGCTGTAAGGCCGAGCTATGTGGAGGAGTGGAGAGGTACGAGAGGGGGGTAGAAGGGGGAGGGAAAGGGGAGAAAGGGGGGAATGGGAAGGAGAGAGGGAGAGAGAGAGAAGGAGGGAGGGAGGGAGGGAGGGAGAGAGGGAGAGAGAGAGAGAGAGAGAGAT
>NW_028234405.1:48932417-48944917 GCF_977035675.1 Penaeus japonicus
CTGTTGACACCAGAATCCTATTGATTGCATAGCGTGACGAAGGAGGCGGCGCCATTAGCACTATCCTGCAACACGTAACCGGCAACCTATGACCTGCAGTCCTTTAACACGAGTCCTATCTGATTCCTTAATAGACGCACGTAGATAGATAATACAATATACAATATATGATAATCAGAGGGGAAAGAAAACATACAGACATACACACACAAAATATACATACATACGCACAAAATACACATACACACACAAAGGAAACACATACATACATACATACACAAAAGGGCAGCACATACATACACACATCAAAATCAGTGAAAAAAGAAAACACACACACACACACACAAAGGAAACACATACATACATGCATACACAAATGAGCAACACATACATACACACATACACACATCAAAATCAGTGAAAAAGGAAAACACACACACACACACACACACACACACACACACACACACACACACACACACACACACACACACACACACACACACACACACACACACTAAAAAAATACAAAAAACTAAGTAAAAAAAAAAAAAGTATACATACATAATAATCAGGAAGGCGATGGAGTCTGGTTAGGAAATTAATGGAAAATTCTCATTTCGTCCGACCACTGGAGGTTGGGGGGGGAGGTGAGTGGGTGGAGAGGGGGGGGGGGGACGACTCCCGACTGCATATAAAGCCAACCCACAGCCGGCGAAGCGACCCGAGGACACTCTTGCCCGCGGTGATCATAAAAAAGTGGGCAAAGTAAAAAAGAAAAGTGGGCGGGGTAAAAAAAAAATATCACCAGCCAATTAGCTCTTCTTGGGCAAGTGGAACCGAATTTTTTTTTGGGGGGGATGGGGGGTGGGGTTGGGAGGGGGGGTAGGGGGGGAGGAACGATCTGCTGTTGTTTTTCGCTATTTTGCTTGTGATGTTATTCAGTCTATGAATCTCTTTACTCTCGTTCCCTTTCTCCTCTTCCTCCTCCTCCTCCTCCCTTTGCTTGCCCTGCTCTTCCTCTCCCGCCTTCTCCTAATCCTTTATTTCTTTCTCCTTTTTCTTATTCTGTTTCTTCTTCTTCTCCTTCTTCTACTTCCCTCCCCTCCCTCTTCCCTCTTTTTCTCAAAAACAAACTAAACGAGGGAAGGAGAAAGGCACATAAAAATAAGATAAACAGAGAGAGACAGAGACAGAGAGAGAGAGAACCCAAAAAACGAAGGGGAGGAGAAAGGTACACAAAAACAAGACATATAAATAGGTAGTGATAGAGAGAGAGAGCTCAATAATCCGGCACCGAGGCGCAATTCGGCAACACCCCAAAGACAAAACTTTCAATAAACCGCCATCGCCTCCAGTCATCTTGGTGGTGATGCACGCGCGAGAGAGTGAATGAGTGAGTGAGAGAGTGAGAGACAGAGAGAGAGAGAGAGAGAGAGAGAGAGAGAGAGAGAGAGAGAGAGAGAGAGAGAGAGAGAGAGAGAGAGAGAGAGAGAGAGAGAGAGAGAGAGAGAGAGAGAGAGAGAGAGAGAGAGAGGAGGAGAAAAGGGGAGAGAGAGAAAGGGAAGGAGAGAGAGAGAGAGAGAGAGAGAGAGAGAGAGAGAAAGAGAGAGATGAAGAGGAATGGGGGTGGAGGGAGGGGAAGAGAGAAGTGAGAGAGAGAGAGAGAGAGAGAGAGAGAGAAAGACAGAGACAGAGAGAGAGAGAGAGAGAGAGAGAGAGAGAGAGAGAGAGAGAGAGTGGCTGAAATTACATATGGAATTTTTAATACAGTAACTAATTACACAGATGCCACCGGGAGTGACATGGAGACAAAAATAACAAAATATCACACACACACACACACACACGCACACAAACACACATACATACCCACATAAACACACATACAAACTCACACAGACGCATATATATATATATATATATATATATATATATATATATATATATATATGTGGGGGGGGATAAGAGTAATCAATTTCACCCAAAACCCCGAAACTCAACCCCCTCCACCCCATTAACCCAAGTAACAAGCATTACCACCACCATCCCCATTACCACCATCCCCATTACCACCCTCCCTAACACCACCATCACCACCCGTCACCTGATACCAGCCTACCACTCCACCAAATACCAAGTCTCCGTCGCCATGGTAACCACTCCCTATGACCACGCATCCTTGGCTGGGTCCCCGCCCATTGTTCGAGGCTCCCTGTAACTATGCAATCATGCAAGAGGCTGTGCACCCAAGTTCGGAAAAAGCGCTGGGTCTTATAATGAGCAAACTTGTATGCAGTGAATTAAGGTGATATCATTATGGTCATGTCTTTACGGATGGGGCGCGATGGCAAGCAAACACGGTGGCGATATTTAAATATGGCAATAATGTTGACAAAGAGATGGAGGATAAAAATGGGAGCGAGAATAATGGCATTTATAATATCAATAAAGATAATGGCACCACTGTCACCAAAGGAAAGCATGATATGTCAACCAGAATAAGGAAAATAATAATAGTGTTAGTAATTGTAGTAGTAATGATGATGATGATGATGATGATGATGATGATGATGATGTTGATGATGATGATAGCAGCAACAGTAGTAATATCAATAGCAGTAACAACAACAACCATAATAGTAGTAGTAGCAGTAGTAACAAAAATATATATACACATCTATCTATATCTGTGCATGTACAACAAAACCCGACTAGGAACTCGTACACAAATACAAACACAAACACACACGCACACACACACACGTACACACGCGCACACACACACACATACACAAAAGAAACCATGAACTACCATTGTCCCGCATCGACATATCCTATAACCAACAGATAATTTTCCGCATCGACGGGTTTCTCAACGTCCTCCAAAAATTCGCTCTTCGTGGAGGAGGAGGTGGAGGTGGAGGAGGAGGAGGAGGAGGAGGAGGTGGAGGAGGAGGAGGAGGAGGAGGAGGAGGTGGAGGAGGAGAGAAAAAAAAAATCCCGCGCTCTCTTTCACTTTATCCCCCTCCCTTCCCCCCTCTCTCTCCCTCCTTCTCTCTGTCTCTGTCTCTGTCTCTGTCTCTCTCTTTTTTTCTCTCTCTCTCCCCCTCTCTCCCTCACCTTTCTCTCTCTCCCTCTCTCTTTTTCCCTCTCTCTCTCTCTCCTTTTCTCTCTCTCTCTCTCTCTCTCTCTCTCTCTCTCTCTCTCTCTCCCTCCTCTCCTCCTTCCTATTCAACCGCGAAATTTCTTTCAAACTTGTCGAACACGTGTACTGGTGCTTGCACGGCTAATAATATCCGGTATAGATAAGAGACAGATATTTTTGCAAATCATTTCGGGCATGAATCCAGAAACACGTAAATAATTGGCGTCAAAGCAGAATAGGATCTATATATTGATCTGTGTATGATAAACTACTACTATTACTACCACTGCCATCACTACTACTAGTACTATTATCATTATTACTGTTGTTGTTGTTGTTATTGTTATATAAACATAATGAACATTATCATCTCTAACAACAAACTCAATGATACTACTACTACTGATAACAAAATTAATAATAATAATAATAATAATAATGATAACCATAACAACAGTAATAACAACAGTCCTAAATAATAACAATTACCATCGGTCATCATTGTCAATATCAAAGATCCACCATGCAACCGAGAGCAACCCAAACTCACCTACCTATCAAACAAACAAACAGACAAACAAGCAAACATAACCTACGTGCAAAACCAAGAAAAAAGGTTGAATGAGACCGCAGCATGAGTTGCCAACTTCTAATTTAATGTTCGCGGGATTAAGAGGCGCGACATCGTGAAGTCAAAACGTTTATCGGAATTTGACTTCATCTTCGTTATTTCCTCCGTATTTTTCCCCCCCCTTTTTCCCCGGAATAGATTTTTACTTTCTGAATTAAAATCCATTTTCTTTCGTGATTTTTTTTCCCGCTCGCTCCTCCTTCTGCTTGCAAGTTTTATTAAAATTTCTACTGATTTCCGCCATTCCTCTGAATCTCCCACGAGGGGGAAAAAAAGAAAGATTTTTCCTTAATTAAAGCTTGGGCTCCTGACGCCTCTATTCCTATTCCGCTAATTCTACCCTTCGCCTCTCACTCCGATCCTCCTCCTCCTCCTCCTCCTCTATCTCCTCCTCCCACACCACCACTACCACTACCACTACCTCCACTTTCTTTCCCTCCCCTCCACCACCCTCTCCCTGCCCCCTCTTCTCATCCCCTCCACCCCCCTATCCCTCCACTCTCTTCTCATCCCCTCCTCTCTTCCATTACCTCCATCTCCCCCATCTTCCTGCGCCATCATCCTCATCATCCCCCTCCCCCTCTCTTCCTCTTTCACCCCCATCACCCCCCTCCCCTCTTCCTTCACCTTTATCACCCCCATCACCCCCCCTCCCCTCTTCCTGCTCCTTCACCCTCATCACCCCCCTCCCACTCCCATCCTCCATCACCCCCATCACCCTCCCTTCCTCCTTCACCCCCATCACCCCCCTCCCACTCCCTTCCTCCATCACCCCCCTCCCCTCTTCCTTCACCTTTATCACCCCCATCACCCCCTTCCCCTCTTCCTGCTCCTTCACCCCCATCACCCTCCTCTCTTCCATCACCCCCATCACCCCCCTCCTCCCTTCCTCCATCACCCCCTCCCCTCTTCCTCCTTCACCCCCATCACCCCCTTCCCCTGCTCCTCCCCTCACCCTCCTTTCCTCACCCCTCCCCTCCACCCACTCCTCCTCCTCTCTTCCTTCACCCCCATCACCCCCTCCCCCTCCCCTCCTCCCACGTCCGCCCAAAGAACAACAGCGGGAGGACGAGCTGCCTTACGCCCTGTCGGGTATTTGTCTACCCGAAGAATCCTAAATCCAGATTACAGGAGGGAACGGCAGCATCTGGAGGAGGTTTAAGGAGGGAAGCCGGGGAATAGGGGCAAGGGACGAGGAGAAAGGGGGAGAAAGAGGATGAGGAGAAGAGAATTCGGGGGAGGAAGGGAGGTAGGGATGGAGTGAGGGAGAAATATCTGTATAGACATAGATATAGATATAAATATAAATATATATGTATGTGTGTGTGTGTGTGTGTGTGTATGTGTGTGCATACATATATATCTATATCTATATCTATATCTATATCTATATCTATCTATCTATATATATATATGTATATGTATATGTATATATATATATATATATATATATACTGTATATATATATATATATATATATATATATAATATATATATATATATATATATATATATATATATATAGAGAGAGAGAGAGAGAGAGAGAGAGAGAGAGAGAGAGAGAGAGAGAAAGAGAGAGAGAAAGAGAGAGAGAGAGAGATTGAGAGAGAGAGAGAGAAACGCGAAAAAACAACACAACAAACGCAAAGGGAGAAATGGAGAGGAGAGGATTAACAGTACAAGGAAAGAGAAGTGAAGGAACTGTGGGTGAAAGGGGGGATTAAGAAAAAAACAGAACGAGAGAAAGAAACGGAGGGAAAAGGAGAGGAGGGAAAATGGGGATGCAGGGAGAGGGGGTGGCAAGAGAGGGTGAGATAAATAAATAGGCGATGAAAAGCCAATAGCAAGACTAAAAAAGACAAAAAGAACGAAAAGAAGAAGAAACTCCGAGAAAGAGAGAGAGAGAGAGAGAGAGAGAGAGAGAGAGAGAGAGAGAGAGAGAGAGAGAGAGAGAGAGAGAGAGAGAGAGAGAGAGAGAGAGAGAGAGAGAGAGAGAGAGAGAGAGAGAGAAAGAGATAGAGAAAGAGAGAGAGAGCAAGGGATCTAGAAAAGCACACAACTCGTTAGAATAAAACACGGAAATCTAAAACATCAATAAACACTCGGGAATGCCCTCTGTTTAAACACGAAGGCTCCACCAACAAGCCGACAGGCGCTCCTCTCGCCGTGGCTGTAAGGAATAAAACAGGAGAGAGAAGGTCAGAGGTCACATAAGGTCTAGATAAGGTCATGCTCTTTCTAGAGACGACTAGCACCTGCAGCCAGCCGTCTGTCGCGGGGCTCTTCAAGCACGCGGTGGGCGCACGTGCTGCCGTACACATGCTAGGAACGTGACACGGTCGCCGCTGGCAGCACCCAAGCCACGCCGTGTTAAGGGAGGGAGGGAGGGAGGGAGGGAGGGGGAGGGAGGGAGAGAGAGAGAGAGAGAGAGAGAGAGAGAGAGAGAGAGAGAGAGAGAGAGAGAGAAAGAGAGAGAGAGAAAGAGAGAGAGAGAAACCGACAGCGAGTCACCGACAAGCTCTTAACATAGCGCTGTACAAAAAGATATAAATAGCAACAACAGCAGCATATTCATGACCATGCACATACGGGACACAATAGACGATGATCAATATCCCAAATAAGGGAAACGACAAGCGCATTGAGCGGCGTACTTTTTGGTGCAAGAAAGCAAGAATGTCCCTCCGCGTCACGATGCACTCGCAACGAGACCATAATAGGGCACCATAGAGGCACACACACACACCATATCACCTAAACCCTTCGAGCGCCCAGGGAAAGAAAGGAAAAAAAAAAAAAAAACGAAGTAAGAAAAAAAAAATGAAAAAGACGAAATACGAAGAAAATTAAGAAGAAGAAGAAGAAGAACAGCTGCATCTTCTGCACCCCGGCATGTTCCCGAGCGTTACGGAGGTGGGCGTGCCATTGATTGCGAACATAAATGGGCGTCCGATATTTGCGCACGCGAGTAGGATCTCAATAATTCATGGCAGAAGATCATAATGGGAGACGCTGCTAGGTGCAAGTGCGGGAGAAATAGGAAAGGAGGGAGAGAGGGAGGGAGAGGAAGGAGAGAGGGAGAGAGGAAAGGAGGAAGAGAGGGAGGGAGAGGAAGGAAGGAGGGAGAGAAGGAGAGAGGGAAGGAGAGAGGGAGGGAGAGGAAGGAGGGAGGGAGAGAAGGAGAGAGGGAGAGAGGGAGGGAGAGGAAGGAGGGAGAGAGGGAGGAAAGGAGGGAGAGAGGGAGGAAGGAGGGAGGGAAGGAAAGGAGGGAGGGAAGGAGGGAGGAGGGGAAAGGAGGGAGAGAGGGAAAGAGAGAGAGAGAGAGAGAGAGAGAGAGAGAGAGAGAGAGAGAGAGAGAGAGAGAGAGAGAGAGAGAGAGAGAGAGAGAGAGAGAGAGGAGAGAAAGAGAGAGAGAGACAAAAAGCGTGTAGGAGAGAGAGGGAGGATGGGAGGGAGAGAGGGAGGGAGAGAAAATAAGAAAGAAGCAAACGAGAAATGGAATAGGAATGGGGAGCCAAACTGAGTTAGAATGAGAACTAAGCAGCAACGATAAATAATGTACACCAAATCATCAATACACGACGAAGCTCATGAGTAACCCCTTTGACTGGCCGTTCGTGAGTGTGTGCGAGTGAGTGAATGTCAAATGTAAATGCATGTAGAGAGAGAGAGAGAGAGAGAGAGAGAGAGAGAGAGAGAGAGAGAGAGAGAGAGAGAGAGAGAGAGAGAGAGAGAGAGAGAGAGAGAGAGAGAGAGAGAGAGAGAGAGAGAGAGAGAGAGAGAGAAAGAGAGAGAGAGAGAACAAGGGACAGGGAGTAAGAGAAAGAGAGAGAAATAGAGAGAGAGAGAACAAGGGACAGGGCGTAAGAGAAAGATAGAGAAAAGATGTATTTTGACTGCGGATTGAAAATTAGAATCCAACAAAATGTATATTTGAAAAATCTAAAACCACCGGGTAAAGGTAGAGTTAACAATTGATAACAATCAGTCACTGGGATAACAATCGGCCACCATTGAGCACAAATGGTCTCCTTATATTTTCCCCTTAACTCCCCCCCCCCTACACACACTTCTTACCTCCATTCTTCAAATCGATCTTAACTTCAGAGAGAGAGAGAGAAAAAAAAACGAAAAAAAACGAAACAAAACAAAAAAAATATCGCTCAAAGAACACCACTCCTCTACTATAAGGAGGTACTCAGAGGCATTCGCAATCTTTCCCCGAACTAACACTCTCCTTCTGGGTATACTGGAGGAGTGGGGGGGGGGAGGGGGTAGAGGAAATGGGAGAGAGTAGAGGGTAGAGGAGAACGGAGAGGAGAGGGTAGAGGAGAGCGGAGGGTAGAGGGTAGAAGGAGAGGGGAGAGGGTAGAGGAGAGACGGGGGGAGAGGGAGGGGAAGAGAGAGAGAATATAGAGGATAGAAGAGAGAGAGGAGAAGGATAGATGGGAGAAGGGAGAGGAGATGGTAGAGGGGAGAGGGGAGGGTAGAAGAGAGAGGAGAGAGGGTAGAGGAGAGAGGAGAGAGACGGGGAGATGTGAGAGGAGGGGGTAAAGGGGAGAGGGTAGAAGGGGGGGGGGGGTGGAAGAGGATAGAGTCCGTTTTGTATGCGTAATAAACATCCCTCTCCGGCTGTGGGTACTTTTATGGTTATTGCTACTGTGTTCTAGCACCCGTTCCCCCTTTCCCACCTCTCCCCTCCTCCCTTCTCATTCACTAACGTTTTCCCTCAATTGGCTTTTCTTCCGTTTTCGGTGAGTGAGTAAGGAAAAGAGAGAGAGAGAGAGAGAGAGAGAGAGAGAGAGAGAGAGAGAGAGAGAGAGAGAGAGAGAGAGAGAGAGAGAGAGAGAGAGAGAGAGAGAGAGAGAGAGAGAGAGAGAGAAAGAGAAAGAGAGAGAGAGAGAGAGAGAGAGAGAGGGAGGGAGAGAGAGAGAACGAGAGTGAGAAAGAGAGAGAGGGAGAAAAAGAGAGAGAAAGAGAGAAAGAGAGGGAGAAAGAGAGAGATAACACACAAACACAGACACACACACAAACACACACACACACAAAAAAAGAAAAAAATTGTTAATTTAGCATCCCCATGTCCCGTTTCCCGAAAAGCGAACACAACCTAATAACGTGAAGCCAAAAATGTTCAACGTACGTACTGCGAAAATGGGACGAAACTAATACACTTCTCGCGACCTAAATCCAGGCGGCTCCGCGAAATATTAATGTGCAATAGCCTCAACAATATTCGCTTTCGTTGCAATATGGATGAGGCCATAGTTGATCATTGGGAGGAAAAAAAAACTTTGTGAATGAAATGACAAATACATGGGAGTAACTAAAATGACAAAGGTCCAGCGCAGAATAATAAATTTGGCTGGTGTGTCTGCTCTGGGGTAACTTTTATAAATACATTTGTGTTATGCGACCAAGCTACAGCCAGAACAAAGAAGCTGTTTTGAAGAAGAAGAAAAAGAAGAAGAAGAAGAAGAAGAAGAAGAAGAAGAAGAAGAAGGAGGGAGGGAAGAAGAAGAAGGAGGGAGGGAAGAAGAAGAAGGAGGGAGGGAAGAAAGAGGTGGGGTAGGGAGAAGAAACGGAACAAAAAAAAATCATTTTTAAGAAAAAGAAGAGAAGTAAGAAGACAGAAGGAATAAATAAAGATAAAAATAAACCCAACTCCACAAAACGCAACCCCAAAGGCACCTAAACCCCTACCCTCACCTAACCCTCTCAAGCAGGACGATACCCCGGCAACCCGGAAAGTACACCAGGCTTCTCCAGAACAGGGACACAAGCAGAAGGCACAAGCACAGAGGGGGGAGGGAAAGAGGGTAGAAGAGGAAGGGGATAGGGGGAGAGGGAGGGGAAGAGGGTAGAAGGGGAAGGGGATAGGGAGAGAGGGAGAGGAAGAGGGTAGAAAGGGAAGGGGATAGGGGGAGAGGAAGAGGGTAGAAGGGGAAGGGGATAGGGGGAGAGGGAGAGGAAGAGGGTAGAAGGGGAAAGGGATAGGGGGAGAGGGAGAGGAAGAGGGTAGAAGGGGAAAGGGAAGGGAGAGGAAGAGGGTAGAAGGGGAAGGGGATAGGGGGAGAGGGAGGGAAAGAGGGTAGAAGGGGATAGGGGATAGGGGAGAGGGAGGGGAAGAGGGTAGAAGGAGAAGGGGATAGGGGGAGAGGGAGAGGAAGAGGGTAGAAGGAGAAAGGGATAGGGGGAGAGGGAGAGGAAGAGGGTAGAAGGAGAAAGGGATAGGGGGAGAGGGAGAGGGAGAGGAAGAGGGTAGAATGGGAAAGGGATAGGGAGGGGAAGAGGGTAGAAGGGGAAAAGGATAGGGGGAGAGGGAGAGGAAGAGGGTAGAATGGGAAAGGGATAGGGAGGGGAAGAGGGTAGAAGGGGAAAGGGATAGGGGGAGAGGAAGAGGGTAGAAGGGGAAGGGGATAGGGGGAGAGGGAGAGGAAGAGGGTAGAAAGAGGGTAGAATGGGAAAATAGGGAGGGGAAGAGGGTAGAAGGGGAAAGGGATAGGGGGAGAGGAAGAGGGTAGAAGGGGAAGGGGATAGGGGGAGAGGGAGAGGAAGAGGGTAGAAGGGGAAAAGGATAGGGGTAGAGAGTAGAAGGGGAAAGGGATAGATAGGGAGAGAGGGAGGGGTTGAGTGGATAAATGATAAGTGGAGTGGAAGGGGGAGAAGGAGGGTAAAGTGGAAAAATGATAAGTGATGTGAAAGGGGGAGAGGGAGGGGAAAGTGGATACACGGTAAATAGAAGGGGGAGAGGGAGGCGAAGGAGTGGATGAAAGCGGGAGAGGAAAGAGGATAAGCAAAGAGAGCCATCCCCTTTCTCTCCTGGTCAGATTGAAACGGTTAAATGCAACAGGAAACTATGAATACCAATTCGCTATCAACATGCCATAATCTCACACTCGATCACACGCGATGCTCTGTACAGGTACGCTTGCTATGCTTGGCTGTCTTGTTATTGTCCGGAGGCGACTGCAAGCACAAGCAATGGACTCGAAATAACTACCCAAGTCGGATGTCTTGCTTCAAGAGGGCCGGCGTTGACTCGAAATGATTTAGGGACGTGTATCACTCGCTGGTTTATCGAGGGTATGATTGGTGAGGAAAGGACTGGCTGTTGAAGTAAGGACTGGCTGGCGAAGCAAGGACTGGCTGGCGAAGTAAGGACTGGCTGGTGAAGTAAGGACTGGCTGACGAAGCAGGGACTAGATGGTGAAGTAAGGACTGGCTGGTGAGGCAAGGACTGGCTGGCGAGGAAAGGACTGGATGGTGAGGCAAGAATTGGCTGGCGAAGCAGGGACTGGCTGACGAAGTAGGGACTGGCTTGTGAAGCAAGGACTGGCTGACGAAGCAGGGACCGGATTGTGAAGTAAGGACTGGCTGACGAAGCAAGGACTGGATGGCGAAGGAAGGATTGGCTGGTGAAGGAAGGACTGGCTGACGAAGCAAGGACTGGATGGCGAAGTAAGGACTGGCTGGCGAAGCTGGGACTGGCTGGCGAAGCAAGGACTGATGCATGGGTAAATTGAGGGCCGACGAGCACATCTTATGCAATTTGCATTGTTGCGAGTCACAGCTTCCTTTCTCTTCCCTCTCCTATTCCTCTAACTGTTTTCCTTTTCTTTTCTTGGTTCCAATTTCATTTTTCTTCTCATCTTCCCCATCGGCGATTTATTTTCTTTCTCTTCCTCTTTCTCCTCTCGGTCACTTTCCCTCCACCTCTCTCTCTCTCTCTCTCTCTCTCTCTCTCTCTCTCTCTCTCTCTCTCTCTCTCTCTCTCTCTCTCTCTCTCTCTCTTTCTCTCTTCCTCCCACTCCCTCTTCCCTCCCTCCCTTTCCCTCTCTTCCTCCCTCTCTCCCACTTTCTCCCTACTCCCTCTTCCACCCCCTCTCTTCCTCTTCCTTCCCTCCTTCCTTCCTTGCTTCCTCCCTCTTTCTTTCTCCTCGTCTTGTGCCCACCACCTTTACAGAGGCTCTTATTCCCTCATCCCAGATGCATGCAGGGCTGGGGAGGGAAAGGGGGGAGGTGGCATAAGTGGATGGGGGGACGAGTCAAAAAGGGGAAGGGGGAGAAGGGAAGGAGAGGGGGGGAGAGGTAGGGGAAGGGGTGGCCGCGAAGGAGAAGGAGAGAGAGAGAGAGGAGGGGAGGATAAGGGGGGAGAGGGAGAGGAGACGGGAAAAGAGAGAGGTAGGGGGGGGGAAGGAGGGAGGAGGGGGGGAGAGAGGAGGGAGGGAAGAGGAAGAGAGGGAGGAGGAGGAGAGAGGGGGGGAAGGGTGGAGGCGAGCGAAGAGGGGGAGAAGGGAGAAGAGGAGAGAAAGAGGGAGAGAGGAAGAGGAGAGGAGAGAGGGAGGAGGGGAGGGGGGTAAGGGGTTGAGAAGCGAGAGCGAAGAGGAGAAGGAGAGGAGAGGGAGACAGGAGAGGGAGAGAAGAGGAAGGAAAGGGAGGGGGGAAGGGGAAGGGGAAAGAGGAAGGAGAGAAAGCAAAATGAGAGGGGAGAGAGGGGGAAGGGGTTGGAAGGCGAGAGCGAAGAGGGGGAGCAAGAGTAAGGAGAGGGAGAGGGAGAGGGAGAGGGGGTGGGAGAGGGGGGTAAGGGGTTGGAAGGCGAGAGCGAAGAGGGCACGAAGGCAATGAGGGGAAACTATCCCTATGCTAAAAGTGAAGACATATAGCGTGTTCGGAGACCATTAGAGGGGCGTCAGGCAGGAAGGGCAGGTGGGCTGTCGA
>NW_028234405.1:48979917-48984917 GCF_977035675.1 Penaeus japonicus
CGAATGCCTTAACGACTCATATGTCATTACTGAGTATACCTTTACGTGAATATGTTTACTGTTTAAACACATACAAGTGGTACTATACCATATACACAGAACGCAACACACACTATGGAAAATACATACATTCCTGCTTCTATGCATATCAAACCTACATGAATAATTAGCACAATACATAAAAAAATAGCACTGACACATAAATTTCGATAGCGCGTGCTTGATGCCTTGTGATGCCTTGCGCGTTCCATAATGAAGAGTGCATGAGCCTAACCAACCTTCCTTCCCGCAAAGGCAGCAGAATGGTGTGGCGTTGGCTGGATGCGTTTTACCATTTGCAATTCGTCCCCCATCTGCGAAATGCACTGCAAATTGCTCGTGTTGCGAATCGTCCCGCGCGGGCAAATTGTGTTTATCAAGGGGCTGGCCACATTGCAAATTGTCCCCTCGTTGCAATAGCCCGCAACTGGGAATAGCCCTCTTTGCAAGTTATTCATGCTGCAACCCGCGTGAACCTCTCTCGTGCCAGCTGTTCGCCCAATCCCAAGAAGTCGTTCCATAAACAGCACCTTCCTTGCCCCAATTACACCCGCTACAAGCTGCCGACGGCCCATTCCACCCTACCTATTGGGCTATCGAGTCACCAGACGCTCTCCCACATCTTGTAACCCCTCAAACCCCTCTCCCCCACCCATAACCCCCTTCCCCCTACCTCCTCCACCACACCATCCGTCCTTCAACATCACGCCCACTCTCCCCTCGCCCTACAACAGCCTACCTTCCCCTCGCCCACCACCAACCCACCCTCCCCTTTTCTATACGCTTTCATAACCCACCCCATTACGCATTTCTTTCATTTTAACCCCTCATTATACCCCCTGCCTCCCCCCCCCCTCTCCTCTCCTCCTCCTTGCCCATTACACATTCCATTAACCTACCCTATTACACAGCCCATTTGTTCACTCTCCTCCGCCAGGACGATCTGCACAACCCCATCGCCAACCCCCCAACCCCCACCCCTAACCTCATTACCCTTACCCTCCTCTCCTCCCTATCACGTATAATGGTGGGGGAAGGAGGGGTGATAGAGGGAGGGAGGAGTGGGGTGGGGAAAGAAGGGGAGGGGAGGGGAAATGAGGGAAGGGGAGGGGAGGGGAAAGGAGAGAGGATGCTAGGGAAAGAGAGGAGAGGAGAGGAGAGGAGAGGGGAGGAGGGGAGAGGAGAAGAGAAGAGAGAGGGGGGAGGGGAGAGGAGGAGGGGAGGTGAACGCGATAACCACTTCTGTGAATTAAGTAAAGGACTTACTCTGATACTTGGCGAAATGATCGCCATTACTTAATGAGTCTGTGTGTGTGTGTGTGTGTGTGTGTGTGTGTGTGTGTGTGTGTGTGTGTGTGTGTGTGTGTGTGTGTGTGTGTGTGTGTGTGTGTGTGTGTGTGTGTGTGTAACTATGAGCGCGCGTGTGCCTATGCTTGCGTACATGCAATCGGGCACGGACAAAATATAATAAGAATTTACATGATTTATATATATAGAAACGTGAGAACGTGCAAGTCAGTGCACGCAAGAAGAAGCACCCAGCGTGCGTGCGTGTGCGTGAGTGCGTGAGTCTGTTTCCCTGTCCCCGTCTCCCTTTTCGAAGCGGCTTTGGCCAATATCTGATAATGGAAATGGGCGCATGAGTAGTGGGAGTCAAAAGACAATCCAATTAAATATAATTCAGGTGAGCGACCAACAGTAAGCTTTAAATACTCAGTGTGTGTTTACGCAAGATATGTGTTTTATTTTGTTTTTCTTTTATTCCTTTTTTTTCTATCTATTTTATTTCAATATCTGTTTTTTTTTATCGATACTTAACTATTCATCGTTTATCAAATAAAATTCCAAAAAGAATTAAAGAATGACGGTGATAACAACAGCACTGACATTAATAAAAATCAGATATGGTAATACCAGTAATAATAAAATGAATAACAATATAAATAATACGAATAACAATATGAACGTCAAATAACAAAAAGACAACAATAGTAATAATCACAGTAATAACAACAATAACGACAATGATAATGCGACACCATGCTCCTCATTGCTCGCTCCGCCCTCCTCTCCTCTCTTCCTCCTACTTCTTCTCTTTCTTTTTCTTCTTCTTCTTCAAGTAAAATCATCTTTTCTTCCTATTTTTATTTTGTTTTACTGATTATTCATTCTTTCTCTTCCTCATTTTTTCTTTTGTTTTATTTCTTTTTATCTATCTCCCATTTTGTCATCTACCTCTTCGTCTCCCATCCATTCTCTCTCTCTCTCTCTCTCTCTCTCTCTCTCTCTCTCTCTCTCTCTCTCTCTCCCTTCCCTCCCTCTTTCCCTTTCTCCCTCTCACCCTTTCTCCCTCTCTCCCTCTCACCCCCTTTCCCCATCTCACCCTCTCCCACTCCCTCTTCAACACCCCCAACCTATCTCTCTCAACCCCCACCCCCCACTCTCCCTCTCCCTATCCCTGTCCCTCTCTCCCTCTTTCTCAATTCGAGAAAACAGACAAAGCCAGTCCCTAAACACTCCATTGTAGCCATTGTTGTCGAAACGCTGAAATATACAGCCATATCGAGTTACAAAAACAAAGCCCCACTTCACAAGTAATGGAATACCATCAAATATTCTTGTAAAAAAAAAGATAAAAAAAAGAAAGATAAAAAAAAATCATAAAGAAATGAAAGGGGGATTTTTTGTTGTTGTTGTTGTTGTTTTTGTGTTTTGTTTTGTTTTGTTTTGTTTTCAGATGGAGAAGCGCTGTTCGTGGAAGAGAGGAGAGATAGATTAATAGGTAGATAGAGAGGGAGAAAGAGAGAGAGAGATAGATAGATAGATAGATAGAGAGAGAGAGAGAGAGAGAGAGAGAGAGAGAGAGAGAGAGAGAGAGAGAGAGAGAGAGAGAGAGAGAGAGAGAGAGAGAGAGAGAGAGAGAAAGAGAGAGAGAAAGAAAGATAGAGAGATAGAGAGAGAGAAAGAGAGAGAGAGAGGAGAACAAAGAAAAGAAAAATAAACCAAAAGAAAGATACACGGATATATCCAGCAGGAGCGAAGGAATTAAAATCACACTCGAAGCCTCCTTTAGCCGGAAGACAACATTTCTCCCAAGTCAAGACGCTAGCAAGGAGGAGGAGGAGCAGGAGGGGGAGGAGGGGGTGGAGGAGGAGGAGGAGGAGGAGGAGGAGGAGAAAGAGTGAGTGAGTGAGTGAGAGAAAGAGAGAGAGAAAAAAAAAAAGAGAGAGAGAGAAAAAGAGAGAGAGAGAGAGAGAGAGAGAGAAAGAGAGAGAGAGAGAGAGAGAGAGAGAGAGAGAGAGAGAGAAAATGAGATAGAAATTCAGATAGAGAAAGTGAAAGAGAAAGAGATAGAGAAAGTAAGAGAGAGAAAAAAGAGAGAGAAAGAGAGAGAAGGAGAAAGTGAGGGAGAAAAAGAGATAGAGAAAGTGAGAGAGAAAGAGATAGAGAAAGTAAGAGAGAGAAAGAGAGAGAGGGAGAAAGTGAGGGAGAGAAAGAGATAGAGAAAGTGAGAGAGAGAGAGAGAGAGAGAGACAGAGAGAGAGAGAGAGAGAGAGAGAGAGAGAGAGAGAGAGAGAGAGAGAGAGAGAGAAAGAAAAAAAAGCGAGAGAGAGAAAGAAAGAAAAAAAAAGCGAGAGAGAGAGAAAAAAAAAAAAGCGAGAGAAAGAGAGAGAAAGAAAGAAAAAGCGAGAGAGAGAAAGAGAGAGAAAGAAAGAAAAAGCGAGAGAGAGAAAGAGAGAGAAAGAAAGAAAAAGCGAGAGAGAGAAAGAGAGAGAAAGAAAGAAAAAGCGAGAGAGAGAAAGAGAGAAAAAGGAAGAAAAAGTGAGATAGAGGAAGGGTGTGCGAGGACCCCTTCTACCACGCCGTCCAAGAGAGTCTGGCCGGCGCATGGGGGTCCTGACAGGAGACAGGCAGTAGCAAAACACGTCATGCACAAAACACAGAGGACGTGTGGGCTCTTCCAAAGGGGGTCGTTTTAGCGTGTCTTTTACTTCACATACGCGCGCGCCCGTTTATCATACGGGGGGGGACGGCATTAAATTCTAGAGTGGGGGTGGGGGGAGTGAAGGGGAAAGGGGGAAGGATGGAAGGGGGAAATGGGGAAAGGGGGAAAGGGGGAAAGGGAGAAAGGGGGAAAGAGAGAAAGGGGGAAAGGGGGGAAGGATGGAAGGGGGAAAGAGGAGAAGGGGAAAAGGGGGAAAGGGGGGAAGAATGGAAGAGAGAAAGGGGGAAAGGGGGGAAGAATGGAATAGAGAAAGGGGGAAAGGATGGAAGAGGGAAAGGGGGGAAGGATGGAAGGGGGAAAGGGGGAAGGAGTAAAGGGAGACGGGAAAGGGGGGAGGGGGAAGAGGAAGTGGTCTATCTCTCTACCAGGATCGCGAACTCCCTTTAACCCGAGTCTTAAAGGAAATTCATAAACGGACATTCTTTTTTTTTTAATGCGGGTTATAAAGAAAAAGAAAGAAAAAAACAAGCAAACTATTCCACTCGCCCCTTATCTTTAAATCTTCGCCTTATCTTTGCCCTTCTCTGCGATCTCTTTCTCCTACATTCTCTTTCTTTTCTCCCAAGTTCCTCTCTCCTTTCTTTTTCTTTTTATCTCATTCTCCTTACTTCTCTGTTTTTCTCTGACTTTGTATCTTCACGTCTCTCTCTCCTTCTTTACTCTCTCTCTCTCTCTCTCTCTCTCTCTCTCTCTCTCTCTCTCTCTCTCTCTCTCTCTCTCTCTCTCTACTCCTCTCCCTCTCTCTCTCTCTACTCCTCTCCCTCTCTCTCTCTCCCTACTCCACTCCTCCCTACTCCACTCCCTCCCTCTACTCCTCTCTACTCCACTCTCCCCCACTCCCTCCCTCCCTCCCCCCCTTTACCACCCCCTCCCACCCACCCATCCCCCCCTCTAGCGCATGCACGGAGGCCCCGAGCGAGCGAGCCCGGCGGCGGGATAACAATGGCGCTGAGAA
>NW_028234405.1:48989917-48997417 GCF_977035675.1 Penaeus japonicus
CTCTACCGTGGACCGCTCGTGGGCTGGGAGAAAGGGGAGAGGAGGGAGGGGGGCGAGGGGAAAGAGGAGGTGAATCTTTCCATCCTTAGGATTCTCGTTCGAAAGAATGATTCTCTCTCTCTCTCTCTCTCTCTCTCTCTCTCTCTCTCTCTCTCTCTCTCTCTCTCTCTCTCTCTCTCTCTCCTCTCTCTCTCTCTTTTTTTTTTTTTTTTTTTTTTTTTTTTTTTTTTTTTTTTTTTTTTTTTTTTTTTTATCCCAATCGTGTAGAACTATGAAGTGAAAGAAGCACCACCGCTGCTCCAGATGCGACAGGAGTAGCGAGACGAGATTCGAGAATCGAGATTCCTCCTCTAAAGATGAAATCCACTTCGACAAGGAAGCTGCTCGGACTCGAAACGTCTCACCGAGGCCGTTACCGTCCCGTCCCCTCTTTGTACTTACGTGTTACCGCGGCGTTTGCGTTTTGCGTTCCTTTAGAACTATCGCTGACGTAATCACGCAGAGTGCGTTATAAACGTCGCCGTGTTTTTGTTGCTATTTCCTCGTGATCGTGGTCGTGGTTTTCAACTGCACCAAACACTAGCACACTAGTTCCGTTGCCAGCGACTCGTCATCTCACGGAGGCTAAAACACAGACTCGTCAACTCATGGAATCTAAAACACTGACTCAACAGTAGTGAGTCGCAAACGCACCTTAGTAAAAGACAGACACGCGTCCAACCGCTGAGTTAAAGACACTATCTACCTACAGAATCCTGTTGTTATCATTGACGGCAATTTTTTTTTTATGAACACCTTTATCGCTAATATCTTATCTCTCCCTAATCCGATTTCAACGACTCGTAATCCTCAGAAATGCCAAAATCACCGACTCGACACGAGTGAGAGGGAACGCACCATAGAAAAAAACACTGGCTCGTATCCAACAGGTGAGTAAAATACATCTGCATAGCCCCTAAATAACGGCACCTTTTCCGTAAGATTTTATGGACACCGTTATCACAATCTTTTTTATTTTCTTTATCTCTCACCAAAACCGTCACCACAGCTCGCCCACTGCCATTATCAGCAAATCACACCACCACCCTCGTTATCGTCACATAATGATGATGGTGGTGATGCCTATCTGGTTATCTCTCTCTGCCTACCTGTCTGTCTGTCTGTCTGTCTGTCTGTCTGTCTGTCTCCCTCGCCCTCTCCTCTGTCTCTGTGACCCACGTATTTCAGAATTAACGGCAAAAGAGAAAGGATAACAACCCCATCGCAAAAGCATAACTTTGCTAACAAAGTTTGCCTCCGCCCACTGAGGTTTCTATGATTAACCTGGTAATTGTGATGATACGTAATGAGTGATGATAAAGGTGATGATGATTTGATGATGATAAAGAGGGTGGTGCTGATTTCATGGTGATAATGATGATGATGATGATTGATGATTGATGATTGATGATGATGATTGATGATAATGATGATGTTGATTTGATTATGTTGATTTGATTTTGATGATGATGATAACAATACTGAAGATGAAGACGATGATAAAGAGGAGGAGAGTCCCGAAAGAAGAGTTAGGGAGACCAAAACTAAAAGAAGCAGAATAATGACCTAAACACAAAGACACATAAATCGCCCTCCCTCTCAAAGAGAAAGAAAGAAAGAAAGAAAGAAAAAGAGAACAAAAAAAGGAGAACAATACAACGGACGAGGAAAACCCACAAGAAGAAAAGAAAAGAAAGGAAAAGAAAAGAAAAAAAAGAAATAGGGGGAAAGAAAGAGGGAAAAAAAGATAGAGGGGGGGAGGGGGGAAAGAAAGAGAGAGAGAGAGAAGGAGAAATAAACACAAAAAGAAGCCACACCACACCACACCACCCATCCTCCGCCGAGATGTACCGACCTAATTGGCCAATTACCATCAACCTTGAGTTACCGCGACCGGCTTTTCATCAGCGGGAGATTAAAGCCCATTTAAGAGGCAGGTCGCCGTCACTCGCTAGAACGGCTCCGGAGATACGATTGGATCCGGCAGAATGAATGGGGCAGAATGGGGTTCAAATCCCTCACAAAGGGGGTGAGGGGTGAGGGGGTGAGGGGGGGGGGGAAGTGGACGTCTATCACGCGAGATACAGGGTCCTCGGATCTTCGCGTCCGGTTGTGAAAGTCCCGGATTCAGATCGCGCGGAGAGTTATGAGGGGAAAGGAGGTGAGAGGGGAAGGGGCAGGAGGGGAAGGCGGGTGAAGGGGGGAAGGTTGGAGGGAAGGGGGGGAAGGTAGGAGGGAAAGGGAAGACGTAGAGGGGATGGGAGGAGGCAGGAGGGAAGGGGGGAAGGTAGGAGGGAAGGGGGAAGGTAGGAGGGAAGGGGGAAGGTAGGAGGGAAGGGGGGAAGGTAGGGGGGAAGGGAGGAGGGAAGGGGGGAAGGTAGGAGGGAAAGGGGGGAAGGTAGGAGGGAAGGGGGGAAGGTAGGAGGGAAGGGGGGAAGGTAGAAGGGAACAGGTTGGAGGGTAGGAGGGAAGGGGGGAAGGTAGGAGGGAAGGGAACAGGTTGGGGGGGAAAGGGGGGAAGGGAGGAGGGAAGGGGGGAAGGTGGGAGGGAAAGGGGGGAAGGGAGGAGGGGAGGGGGGGAGGGGGGAGGGAAGGGGGGAAGGTAGGAGGGAAGGGGGGAAGGTAGGAGGGAAGGGGGGAAGGTAGGAGGGAAGGGAACAGGTTGAAGGGAAAGGGGGGAAGGTAGGAGGGAAGGGGGGAAGGTAGGAAGGAAGGGGGGAAGGTAGGAGGGAAGGGGGGAATGGGGGAAGGTAGGAGGGAAGGGAACAGGTTGGAGGGAAGGGGGGAAGGTAGGAGGGAAGGGGGGAAGGTAGGAGGGAAGGGGGGAAGGTAGGAGGGAAGGGAACAGATTGGGGGGGAAAGGGGGGAAGGTAGGAGGGAAGGGGGGAAGGTTGGAGGGAAAGGGGGGAAGGTAGGAGGGAAGGGGGGAAGGTAGGAGGGAAGGGGGGAAGGTAGGAGGGAAGGGGGGAAGGTAGGAGGGAAGGGGGGAAGGTAGGAGGGAAGGGAACAGGTTGAAGGGAAAGGGGGGAAGGTAGGAGGGAAGGGGGGAAGGTAGGAGGGAAGGGGGGAAGGTAGGAGGGAAGGGGGGAAGGTAGGAGGGAAGGGGGGAATGGGGGAAGGTAGGAGGGAAGGGAACAGGTTGGAGGGAAAGGGGGAAGGTAGGAGGGAAAGGGGGGGGGGAAGGTAGGAGGGAAGGGGAAGACGTAGAAGGGATGGGAGGAGGCAGGAAGGAAAGGGGGTGAAGAAAAGAGGCAGAAGGAAAAGTGGGGTGGGGGGTAGGGAGGAGGGAAGGGGAGTGAGTGGAAGACGCAGGAGGGGAAGAGGATGAGGGGAAACAGGTAGGAGGGAAGGGGAAGGCAGGAGGAAAAGGGGGCGAGGGGAAAGAAGCGAGAATAAAAGGTGGGAAGAAGGCAGGAAGGAAGAGGGGAGGCAACCTAAAAAGGATTAAGGGAAAGAGGGTAGGGAGGTAGGGAGCTGAGAGGGGGGGGGGAGAGGCGAAGATCATCAGTAAGGCTGGACGGCTTGTTGTAAACAGGTCTGATTCATGCCCTATGAACTAACAAACATTTATACTATCTGATAAAGTAACGTAACTTGATTTATTTTCTTTCAAGTGAGTAAACGTATCCATGTCTCTTACTACACAGAAGCAAAACATCTCAAATGCAAGAGGATAAACAAAAAACATAGAAAAACGAAAACATTAAACAATAAAAAAACAAACAAACACAAAGACAACTTGACCGAAAAAAACAAGACACAATAACCTCGAAAAAATACATCAAAGTCAACCCATAATAAAACGGACATAAAAACGCAACCAAACGCTAACAGATGAAAAGAAGAACGATAGAGACCCACATGTAATTAAGAGATGCCATCCAATTAAACTGACATGCAACACCCCCCCCTCGCCCTTCCCCCCTTTCTCTCTCCCTCTCCCTCTCCCTCTCCACTCCCATTACCTGTGTGATCCTGACATCAACCCCAAACAAAATTATGAAAGCCGATGTCATTATCTACCTCATCAACCGACAGAAGCACCCCATACCCCTACCCCCACTCCACCCCCATGCCTACCACGAAATTAATTTCCTGGGAATGTTCAATAATACCGAAGTACCCCCAACCTCCTCCTCCTCCTCCTCCCGTTTTCTTTTCTTTTCCTTTTTCTTTCTCTCTCTCTCTCTCTCTCTTGCTTTTTCTTTCTTCAAATGTCTCATCATTTTCCCCAGAGTTTCCCCGATTCCCTTTTCAGCCGAGGTGATTCACGCGGGCCGGGGCTCTTTGTCCAGCGTACGTCTTTTGAGTTTATTATTTCCCACAGAAAAAAAAGAAAAAATGTATTCTTCCCAACGACACGATAAAATACTTTCATGTTGGCTCCGGCGTCGTCAAAGCAACGAGGCAAGAGCAATGTGACAGAGAGCACGGCCTGCGATTGAGCAAGAAAACAAGAGGAAGAGAAGAGAAGAGAGAGAGAGAGAGAGAGAGAGAGAGAGAGAGAGAGAGAGAGAGAGAGAGAGAGAGAGAGAGAGAGAGAGAGAGAGAGAGAGAGAGAGAGAAACAGAGGCAAAAAGAAAGAAAGAAAAGATGGCAGCTCAGCATGCAGATTTGCCATGGCGCGCTCTCCCTAATGGCCGAAGGAGGATGCCCATTGGTCGTGCTCCGAGTCGTAAGAGCCAATGAACGACCCTTCTTAAAAGGCCGCTGATACTCTCCCCCGACTCGTTAATAGGAGCGAATCTGTTACGTCTTTCCCCCCGGCGGCGGAATGGTAGGAAATCCTCGCCGCACGGATAATAGATGGCGCTGATGGTGGGAAATCCTCCCCGCACGGATAATAGATGGCGCTGATGGTGGGAAATCCTCCCCGCACGGATAACAGATGGCGCTGATGGTGGGAAATCCTCCCCGCACGGATAATAGATGGCGCTGATGGTGGGAAATCCTCCCCACACGGATAACAGATGGCGCTGATGGTGGGAGATCCTCCCCACACGGATAACAGATGGCGCTGATGGTGGGAAATCCTCCCCGCACGGATAATAGATGGCGCTGATGGTAGGAAATCCTCCCCGCACGGATAACAGATGGCGCTGATGACGGGAAACGACAACATCGGTAATTGTTTTCACGATCGCTCGGACCGCCCGCCGTGATTGATCATGGCAACGACGCTGCTAAATGCTCACTGGGGCGACAACGTATTGGGTTAGGTCAACCGGGGACGTCGCTTGCAACACCATGAGGGTTTCACAATAAAATCCGCCGATTGCAACCGAACTCACCACCATACTCTTCAACCAAATCACACCCCTATTACACTTTACCTAATCCAATGGTTCTACCTTGCATGTTTCCCTCGTTGATGCAGTCAACCATACAATTTGCATTTCCCTTTGCTTTGATCCTTCCCCTTCCTCTCCTTCCCTATTCGCTCTTCCCAAACATTTGCCAACTCTTTCGCTCAACCCATCCGCCGACTCCCACTCCCAATTAACCAATCTCTTTTATTCATCCTTTCATCTACACTCTTTCTCATTCACTCGCTGGTTCAACCTCACCACTCAGTCTAGCCCCTTGCCACTCCTCACCCCTCGCAACCCCTCACACTTGCCCCTGACCCCTCGCATCACCTCACACTTCCCCCTGACCCCTCACACTTGCCCCTGACCCCTCGCAACCCCTCGCAACCCCTCACACTTGCCCCTGACCCCTCGCAACCCCTTACACTTGCCCCTGACCCCTCGCAACCCCTCACACTTGCCCCTGACTCCCCGCAACCCTTCACACTTGCCCCTGACGCAATCCATTCGCCTGCTTCGTTTCCTCCTCACACCTCACACCTCACTCCCTCGCCTCCTAACGCCTCGCACCCAGTCCATCCTCCACGCCCCACGCCTGCTCGCTCCTTCCCCGCCCACTCGCCCCTCGACTGACGCCTACCATTTAAGCCCATTTGACTCGCCCCTCGCCTCTTTCTTCCTTCCTCATACCTTATATACCCTGGCCCCTAGCCCTTAGTAAGATTCTTACTTCCTCACACCTCACGCCCTTAACAATTTTCTTATTTCTTCAAAGCTTACGCCCCTAGCCCCTCGCCTGATTCTTCCTTCCTCATATTTCACACCTCACACCCTAGCAAGATTCTTACTTCTTCACACCTCACGCCCCTATCTCTTAGCAAGATTCTTACTTCCTCACACCTCACGCCCCTAGCAATTTTCTTACTTCCTCACTTCTTACGCCCCTAGCCCCTCGCCTGATTCTTCCTTCCTCATACTTCACATCTCACGCCCTAGCAAGATTCTTACTTCCTCACACCTCACGCCCCTATCTCTTAGCAAGATTCTTCCTTCCTCACACTTCACACCTCACGCCCCTAGCAGGATTCTTCCTTCCTCAAATCCTACACTCCTAGCTCCTCGCAAAATTCTTACTTCCTCACACCTCACGCCCCTAGTATGAGTCTTCCTTCCTCACACCTCACACCCCCTCCCCTTCCCAGCCCCATAACCCCTCTCTCCTCCAAAGCCTAAAACTCAGCCCATTCTACTCGCTCTCTGCCTCTTGCCTCCCTCCCCTCCCCTCACTTCCCACCTCCCTCCTCACACCCTCCCCTCACCTCACACCTCCCTCCTCACACCCTCCCCTCACCTCACACCTCACAACACCCACCGCCCTCCGCCCTTGTCCTCACTCGCCGCCCCTCGCCCCTGTCCGTCCTCACAACGCCTCACTACCTCCTCCCCTCCTCCCCTTCCCTCCTCCCATCCCTCCTTCCTCTTCCTCCCTCTCCCTCCCCCCCCTCTTCCTCTTCTTCTGGACAGCGCCGATAACTCCGCGGATACTTACTGCCAACTTCCCCCCAAACTTGGAACTTGTTTGAGCAACTTTATAAACTTCCAATAACCATTCAAGGTGTCGGACTTGCTCGACTCGCCTGAAACGAATTCGCTTATAACGTTTTCCTGTTTTGTAATGTTTTGCCGCCGTGCTCTCCCCTCCCCCCCCTTCCCTCCTCTCCCCTACCCATCCCCTACCCTCACCGGCTCCCTCTCAAGCCTTTCTTTCCCTCTTTTTTTCTCTCTGTTCTTCCTCCTTTCTCTCTTCTCTTTCTTGTGGTGGTCGTCGCCTTGCTTCTCTTCTTCTTCTTTTTCTTCTCTCTCTCCCTCTTTCCCTCTCTCTTTTTCCTATATCTCTATCTATCCCTCTCTCTCTCTCTATATATATATATGTGAAAAAGTTTATACACACACATAAATAAATGAATAAATAAATAAATATATATATAAATATATATATATATAAATATATATAAATATATATATATATATATATATATATATATATATATATATATATATATATATATACATATATATACACACACATATATATGTATAATTTTTCTCCCAAAACATATTTTAACTTCCCACATCAAAGTAAAATAAAAGA
>NW_028234405.1:49007417-49009917 GCF_977035675.1 Penaeus japonicus
CAGACAGAACGAAAAACGAATGAACGGAACGTTCGTTTGAAAAAGGCAGCACACACGCAAAAAAAACAAAAAAAGAAAAAAGTAAATTTCACGGGTCCCACTTACTCAAAATTTCATCGACATCGAGAAAGAAGAAAGATCATGTACAACCCACAAACGGTACAGTCTCGTCCAACCCCCCCTCCACACCACGGCGTAAGAAAAAAAGAAATGAAAAAGAACGAAACAAGAAACATCAAAAAACTAAAAAAAACAAAAAAAATAAATAAACAAATAATGATGCGGAAAAAAAAAAAAAAAATATAATTAAACAGAAGTGTCCCAAAAATAAAAAAACGAAAAAAGCAAACAAAAGGATGACGAGAATCGCTGAGTCGCATCACCTCATCATACTAGTCCCCCAGCAGCAAAGCCATCTCCATCCTCTAACTCAATCGCCCCCTCCCATGAAATCCACTACGAATGTACCTCCGCCTATCCCCCTCCTGGACACCTCCCATTCTTCCTCCATATATCCGTGTTCTTATCTCCCCCCTCACCCTCCCTCCCTCCTCTTCCCTCTTTCTCTTCGCTTGCTTTGCTCGCTTGCTCTCTCTCTTTCTCTCTCTCTCTCTCTCTCTCTCTCTTCTCTCTCTTTCTCCATTCACTTCTCTCTCTCTCTCTTTCTCTCTCTCTCTCTCTCTCTCTCTCTCTCTCTCTCTCTCTCTCTCTCTCTCTCTCTCTCTCTCTCTCTCTCTCACTCTCTCTCTTTCTCTCCCTTTCTCTGTCTTTGTGTGTGTGTGTCTTTTCGTTCTCTCACCAATCAACCCAATTTCAAGCAATCTTTACTTTCCTTCCCTTCTCCTACATTTTTGCTTCCTCGCTTTCCACCCATTCCTATATCTTTCTCTCTCTCTCTTTCTTTCTCTTTCTCTTTCTCTTTCTCTCTCTCTCTCTCACTCTCACTCTCTCACTCTTACTCTCTCTTGTTCTCTCTCTCTCTCTCTCTCTCTCTCTCTCTCTCTCTCTCTCTCTCTCTCTCTCTCTCTCTCTCTCTCTCTCATTCTCACTCTCTCCGATCGCCACCTGAGACACGTCCCTAAAGAGAGCCCTTGATCGAGAACCCTCCCTCGACCCTACACACTTCGTTCTTCACCCTCTCCTCCCCCCTCTCCCCCCTCCCCCTCTCCCTCGAGACGCACCTGTCCCACCCTCGAGGTAATTAGATTCATTAAACGTGAAAACATCTGTTATTGGGGAACTTTGACTTACGCCTCGACCGACCCTTTGCGAGAGTGAGTATGTGTTTCCCCTCGTCTCGCTGGCCAAGGGGACGGTAGGGTAGGGAAGGCTGGTTTTTCCGTGGAACTAATCCCACCGGGTGACTCTTAGAAGGGAAGGAAGGAAGGAAGGTAGGAAGGGAGGGAAGGAAAGGAAGGAGGGAAGGAAGGTAGGAAGGAAGGAGGGAAGGAGGGAAGGAAGGAAGGGAAGGAAGGGGGGAAGGAGAGAGGGAGGGAAGGTAGGAAGGAAGGAGGGAAGGAAAGGAAGGGAGGAAGGAGGGAAGGAGAGAGGGAGGGAAGGTAGGAGGGAGGGAAGGAGGGAAAGTAGGAAGAAAGTGGAAGGAAGGAAGGAAGGAAGGATGGGATGGACGAAGGGAGGGAGGGAGGTAAAGTGGGAGGAAGAAAGGAAAGAAGGGAGGGAAAGTGGGAGGGAGGGAGGAAAGAAGGCAGGGAAGGTAGGAGAAAGGAAGGAAGGAAGGAAGGAAGGGAAGGTGGGAGGGAGGAAGGAAGGAAGGAAGGAAGGGAAGGTGGGAGGGAAGAAGAGAGGGACGTAAAGAAGGGAGGGAGGGAAGGTGGGAATGAGGGAGGAAGAAAGGGAAGTAAAGAAGGAAGGGAGGGATGGTGGGAATGAGGGAGGAAGAGAGGGAAATAAAGAAGGGAGGGAGGGATGGTGGGAATGAGGGAGGAAGGGAGAGAAGTAAGGACGGAGGGGGGGAGGGAGGGAGGGAAAGAGTGAAAGATAAACGAGACCGCCATTTTTTGAGACAAGGTGAACAAATCACCAATTAGTGTCGAAGTCTACGAAGTCCAGTGTTCCCTCTCCTTTGCAATGAATTGAAGCGTTATTATGTTGCACACGTTTTTCACCATCAACGTCAACAAAGAGTACACAAAACAACATAAAAAATATACCCCGGTTACAAAGTTTAAACACATCCATGCCAGGAAAAGCTTAGACGATTATAAAAAGAAAAAGAAAAAAAAAGTTTTTTCAAAATTACAGCGTCATCTCATAACATTTTCCTTCCATACTGCTTAAATAATATCAAGATATACATCTCTAGGAAAAGTCCTCTCTCCTCCAAACTTTAGTTTTTACTTTCTCACTCGCAAACAACCCCCCCCCCCACACCCTCCCTCCAGACCCAGCCCCCACCCCCCACCCCACCCCCCTGTCCTTACATAACGTCTACCTTCCCGCTTTTGCCACGCCGAGAATATCTCTCGTACAAACGGGTCGA
>NW_028234405.1:49017417-49032417 GCF_977035675.1 Penaeus japonicus
GGGAAAGGGGGACGGGGAATCAGGATAGGGGGAGGATGGAGAGGGAGAATATGGGGGGAGGGGGGGGGGGGCTAGAGGAGAGGAAAGAGTAATTTACAATCCACTCGAAATCTATTTGGAAATAATCAGATCGCAATGGGAGTGAATATATGCAAGCGCTGTCGCTGTTGATAAACGAGAATTTCGCACCAACCTTCAATTTTGCACATCATAAAATAAATATATACATTTATAGGCACACATGCTTAGAACGTAATCATCTGAATTCGTGTAAAATCACATGACCAAAGAAGAAGAAGAAGAAGAAGAAGAAAAAAAATATGGCCACCCTATTTACCTTATCTCCTGCCACATGGCCACCCTATCCACCACATCTCTCACCACATGGCCACCCTATCCACCACATCTCTCACCACATGGCCACCCTATCCACCAAATCTCTCACCACATGGCCACCCTATCCACCAAATCTCTCACCACATGGCCACCCTATCCACCAAATCTCTCACCACATGGCCACCCTATCCACCAAATCTCTCACCACATGGCCACCCTATCCACCTAATCTCACCACATGGCCACCCCATCCACCACATCTCTCACCACATGAGGCCACCCTATCCACCACATCTCTCACCACATGAGGCCACCCTATCCACCACATCTCTCACCACATGAGGCCACCCTATCCACCAAATCTCTCACCACATGGCCACCCACCCTATCCACCTAATCTCACCACATGAGGGCCCCCCTATCCACCTAATCTCACCACATGGCCACCCTATCCACCTAATCTCACCACATGAGGCCACCCTATCCACCACATCTCTCACCACATGAGGCCACCCTATCCACCACATCCCTCACCACATGAGGCCACCCTATCCACCACATCTCTCACCACATGAGGCCACCCTATCCACCACATCTCTCACCACATGAGGCCCCCCTATCCACCTAATCTCACCACATGAGGCCCCCCTATCCACCACATCTCTCACCACATGAGGCCCCCCTATCCACCTAATCTCACCACATGAGGCCCCCTTATCCACCACATCTCTCACCACATGAGGCCCCCCTATCCACCTAATCTCACCACATGAGGCCCCCCTATCCACCTAATCTCACCACATGAGGCCCCCCTATCCACCTAATCTCTCATCACATGAGGCCCCCTATCCACCACATCTCTCACCACATGAGGCCCCCTATCCACCAAATCTCTCATCACATGAGGCCCCCTATCCACCACATCTCTCACCACATGAGGCCCCCCTATCCACCTAATCTCACCACATGAGGCCCCCCTATCCACCACATCTCTCACCACATAAGGGCCCCCCTATCCACCACATCTCTCACCACATGGCCACCCTATCCACCAAATCTCTCACCACATGAGGCCCCCCCATCCACCACATCTCTCACCACATGGCCACCCTATCCACCACATCTCTCACCACATGGCCACCCTATCCACCACATCTCTCACCACATGGCCACCCTATCCACCACATCTCTCACCACATGAGGCCCCCCCATCCACCACATCTCTCACCACATGGCCACCCTATCCACCAAATCTCTCACCATGAGGCCCCCATCCACACATCTCTCACCACATGGCCTATACACCACCAACCTTCTCACCACATGGCCACCCTATCCACCACATCTCTCACCACATGGCCACCCTATCCACCACATGGCCACCTTATCCACCTAATCTCTCACCACATGGCCACCCTATCCACCTAATCTCACCACATGGCCACCCTATCCACCACATCCAACCAATGAGGCCCCACATGGCACCCACCATATACAACTCTCTGGCCCCCGCAACTCACATCAGACTCTCTCTCCACTCTCACCCGCCTCTCTCTCTCTCTCTCTCTCTCTCTCTCTCTCTCTCTTCTCTCCCGAAAGATCAAATCACGTGAAATCCCCGATAAAATCCACTCGTAAAATCCACTCGAAGGAGACCCATCCAGCGAGCGACACTGCTTCTTCGTCGCCAATCAACTCCATCAACTTCGATTCTCTTGAGGGGGTTGGGTTGCCGGGAGTCGCCGCAAGGGGGGGGGGGGCTGGGGAGTATCGGGGAGGGGGTGGGTGGGCGGAGAGAAAGAGGGGAGGAGGTGGGGGGCGGAGAGAAAGAGAGGAGAGGAGGGGGGGACGGAGAGAAAGAGAGGAGGGGAGGGGGGGGACGGAGAGAAAGAAAGGAGGGGAGAGGGAGGCTGAGAGAGAGAGAGAGAGAGAGAGAGAGAGAGAGAGAGAGAGAGAGAGAGAGAGAGAGAGAGAGAGAGAGAGAGAGAGAGAGGAGAGAGAGAGAGGGAGAGAGAGAGAGAGAGAGAGAGAGAGAGAAGAGAGAGAGAGAGAGAGAGAGAGAGAGAGAGAGAGAGAGAGAGAGAGAGAGATGAGCGGGTTAAGAAGAGGGAGAGAGGGAGATAAGGAAAGGGAGAGGAAGAAAGATGGTGGGGGGGTGCGAGAGGGAGATAACGAGCTACTTAAGAAGATGGAGAGGGGGAGAGCGGAAGGGAGGCAGGGACGGAGAGAGGGAAGGAGGGAGAGAAGGAGAGAAGGAATGAGGGAGGGTGGGGGATGGAGGGAGATAAGGAGAGAGAAAGAGAGAAAAGGAGAGAAAGAGGAGGGAGGAGACAGAAAGAGAAAGAGAAAGAGAGAGAGAGAGAGAGAGAGAGAGAGAGAGAGAGAGAGAGAGAAGGAGGGGGGGCGACAGAGAAACACAAGGTAGTCTTCTATGTACATCGGAGAAATATAATGGCGTCTGTGTGTGCGTGTGTAATAAAATAAAAAGATTAGATCAATAAAAAATACATCCAGCGTGTGCACTTGTACCAGAACTCAGACATCTGTTCATCTTGAGGCACAAAATGGTCCCCTTTCCCCCGTTCGTAAAACCAGATCACGTTTTCTTTACTCTCCGAAGTAAATGCCGTTTTCTATTATTCTATCGGAAGGTTGCGGAAGGTACCTTACGATATCATTTTTTATCCTTCATAACATGCGGTTTGAGTTTGAAGAATGATTTTTGAGTCTCGATTCCAAAGAGAAAAAGGAGGTGGAGGAAAAGGAGGAGGAGGAGTAGGAAGAGGAGGAAGAGAGAGGGGAGGGAGGAAGAGGAAGAAGAGAGAGAGGGGGGGGGGTGATTCTCATCACGCGATTCTATGCGAATTGTGTCTCTGGTTTCCGTGGAGGATGTGAACGAAGGGAAGACGGTGTCGTCGTTTTCTCTGTCCTGTGCGGGATGTGAATGAGACGAAGCAAGCATTCGTTCGAGACCACGCGTTATATTTTTGTTTTGATTCGTCGTTTGGAAGTAATACTCACGGTGACACATCTCTTACGTGAGTTTGATGCTGAGGAGAAAGAGAAAACGAAAGTGAAAGAAAATAATGGAAAGCCGAAAGCTTATAAAAAAAAGGTGACAAAGGAGGAAGCTAACAATAACAAGTTTCTCTCTGACACCTTTGCATGTAGGACATGGCCTCTTAAGCCCAAGGAACTTTTGTCGATTCCTTACAATAGAGTAAATTTCCCACGAGACGGCGATCCTTCCGGAGGCATCCCCTCCTCTCAGACACGCACACAGACACAGAGGCAGGAAGAAAGACAGAAAGACACACACACACACACACACACACACACACACACACACACACACACACACACAGACATACGTGCATAAACAAACGCATATACATAAATACATACATACACACACACACACACACGTTAGAGTACCCGTCTTCGAGCGCCCATAGCCGCTGACAACGACACCGAGGTGATGAATGACAGCCTTAAGCAAAAACAAAAGCCGACAGCGACGCTTGACAGGAGACGCTGAGGGAGAAAAGGACGCGCGTTTTGTGCGTGCTTGACAGCCGCTCCTAGTAATTCCTCTGAAACACGCTGCACCGCCGCGGATATTGCTCTTCATAGCGCAACTTTCCTTGCAATAGGGCCTCGTGTATCTTTGTGGAGGAGGGCGTCAAGTTTCAAAAAAGGGGGGGAGGGGGGGGACTCGCCAGATTACAGAGCTTGGGAACAGCCACTTGCGAGTTACAGGCGGGTCGAAGTACAGCCACTCCGCGATGGAAACTTTTTTTTTTTTTTTTTTTTTTTTTTTTTTTTTTTGGGGGGGGGGGGCGGGGGGGATATAATTTCTGTCGTTATGGCGGCTAGAATGTCCCCTGCATGGAAATTTTGTGACTCAATGACTCGCGCGTAAAGAGAGAGAGGGAGGGAGGGAGAGAGAGAGAGAGAGAGAGAGAGAGAGAGAGAGAGAGAGAGAGAGAGAGAGAGAGAGAGAGAGAGAGAGAGAGAGAGAGAGAAATAAAGAGAGAGAGAAAGAGAGAGGAGAGGAGAGAGAGAAAGAAAGAAAGAGAAAGAGAGTTCTCGAAGTTGCATTCGAGATATGAGGAGAGGAAGAGAGCAACCCAGAGAGAATCAATCCTATTTTGAGAAAAAAAAAAAAAAAAAAAAAAAAAAAAAATCCAAAAAAAAAAAAACAAACACAAAGTAAAGTCACGCCCAATAACCATACCAAATAACACAAACCACACAACCGCAAGTACGTACAAAGACTGTTACGCCCTTCTACAATTCGTAATAACATTCGTCCATGCATCCCTCAAGATACATACCTAATACAAACAGTAAATACCATTCAATACGTTACAGCGGCTCTGGTAATCAACTTGAGAGCGCACCGCACTGAGCCACGCCACCGATTCTCGAGGTTAACATGCCTGACGAGACTGGTGATGCTCGAGCTGGGTCTGCCTGTTTGTCTGCCTGTCCCCCTTTTTTTTAATCTTATGTGTATCTGCTAGTCTCTTTTTGTCTGCTATGTGTCTGTCAGTCCCTTTCTGTCTGTTGTATGTATGCCAGTCCCCTTGTTTTATCTTATGTGTATCTGCTAGTCTCTTTTTTTCTGCTATGTGTCTGTCAGTCCCTTCCTATCTGCTATTTGTCTGCCAATCCCTTTCTGTCTGCTATCTTTCTGCAAGTCCCTTTCTGTCTGCTATATGTCTGCCATTCCCTTTCTATCAGCTATGTGTCTGCCAGTCCCTCTCTATCTGCTATACATCCGCCTATCTGTCACTATGCTGAAGTTTACAGTGACAAATGTAGAAGACATTAAGGAGAATAAAAAAACAACAAAAAAACATTATAACAATATAAAGTAATCAACCTTTTGAATATCACATCTTGATCAGAATCACGTGATTCGGAAGAAGCTGTAAAATCAACCCGTGTATCACACATCCCATAGGGCGGAACCATTCATTCTCTTACACACACACACACACACACACACACACACACACACACACACACACACACACACACACACACACAAACACACACGAACACACACACAAACAAACACACACACACACACACATAAACACAACCACAAACACACATACATAAACACACACAACCACACAAACAAACACACACACACACAACCCCCCCCCCACACACACACATAAAAATAACTACACACACACACACACACTACAGTCGACTGAATAGGCCTTTCCGAACGCATTCCAATCCAGGATATAGCCAGCAAAAGAGCGAGGCAATGTATTGGTGGCGTCCATAGAGAGGAACGGCCCGTGTACGCCGCTCCCGCAGCCAGTCACTCTCATCTGGCTAATGTAGACCGGAAGTGAAGAGAGGAAGGGAGGTAGGGAGAGGTGAGGGTAGGGAGAGGTGAGAGTAGGGAGAGGTGAGGGTAGGGAGGTAGGGAGAAGTGAGGGTAGGGTAGGGAGGAAGGTAGGGATAGGTGAGGGAAGGGAGGGGTAGGGAGAGGTGAGGGTAGGGAGGAAGGGAGGCAGGGAGAGGTGAGGGTAGGGAGGGAGGTAGGGAGAGGTGAGGGTAGGGAGAGGTAGGGAGAGGTAGGGAGAAGTGAGGGTAGGGTAGGGAGGAAGGTAGGGATAGGTGAGGGTAGGGAGGAAGGAAGGCAGGGAGAGGTAGGGAGAGGTGAGGGTAGGGAGGAAGGGAGGTAGGGAGAGGTGAGGGTAGGGAGAGGTAGGGAGGTAGGGAGAGGTGAGGGTAGGGAGAGGTGAGGGTGAGGTGAGGGCAGGGAGGCAGGGAGAGGTAGGGAGAGGTGAGGGTAGGGAGGAAGGGAGGCAGGGAGAGGTGAGGGTAGGGAGAGGTAGGGAGAGGTAGGGAGAAGTGAGGGTAGGGTAGGGAGGAAGGTAGGGAGAGGTGAGGGGAGGGAGGAAGGGAGGTAGGGAGAGGTAGGGAGAGGTGAGGGTAGGGAGGAAGGGAGGTAGGGAGAGGTGAGAGTAGGGAGGAAGGGAGGTAGGGAGAGGTTAGGGTAGGGAGGAAGGCAGGGAGAGGTAGGGAGGTGAGGGTAAGGAGGAAGGGAGGCAGGGAGAGGTGAGGGTAGGGAGGAAGGGAGGCAGGGAGAGGTGAGGGTAGGGAGGAAGGGAGGCAGGAAGAGGTAGGGGGAGGTGAGGGTAGGGAGGAAGGAAGGCAGGGAGAGGTAGGGGGAGGTGAGGGTAGGGTAGGGAGGAAGGCAGGGAGAGGTAGGGAGAGGGAGGAAGGGAGGTAGGGAGAGGTGAGGGAGGTGAGGGTAGGGAGGCAGGGATAGGTAGGGAGAGGTAGGGAGAGGTGAAGGTAGGGAGGAAGAAAGGTAGGGAGAGGTAGGGAGAGGTGAGGGTAGGGAGAGGGGAAGAGAGAAAGGTGAGGGTAGAGAGAGGGGGAGAGAGAAAGGTAAGGGGAGGGAGGTGAAGAGAGAAAGGTAAGGCTAGAGAGAGGGGAAGGTAATGGGAGGGAGGTGGAGAGGAGTAGGTGGGGGGAGGGAAGATTAGAGGAGAAAAATGAGGAACTGAAAATGGAAGAAGGAAAGAGGAGAAAAAAGCAGATTGACGTGGATGTAGCGCAGAAGGGGCAAGATGGAGAGGGAGGGTGAGAGTAGGATAGAGAGAGAGAGAGAGCAAAAGATAGATAGATAGAGAGAGAGAGAACGAAAGATAGATAGATAGATAGATAGATAGAGAGAGAGGAAAGAAGATAGATAGATAGATAGATAGAGAGAAGAGAGAGAGACACACGAAAGAGGAGAGAGAGAGACAGAGAAGAGAGAGAGAGAGAAGACCGAGAGAGAGAGAGAGAGAGAGAGGAGAGAGAGAGAGAGAGGAGATGAGAGAGAGAGATAGAGAAGAGAGAAAGAAGAGAGACAAAGAGAGAGAGAGAGAGAAAGGGGCTACGACAAGCGTGAGAGAGAAAAAAGAAGAGAGTGAGAGAAAGTCAGAGAGAGAGGGGGGGGGAATAAAAGAGAGAGGGAGGAAAACAAAGAGAAAGTGAGAGAGAGAGATTAGTGGCCGAGAGGTTGGGAAGCGAGAGAGAGACACACACAGAGGAAAAGGAGTCAAGGCGGAGGGAGTAAAATAGGAAGGAAAGGAACTTAGTGGAAAGGGAAATATTGATTGAATTCGGAGGAGACGATGAGAGTGAGAGAGAGAGAGAGAGAGAGAGAGAGAGAGAGAGAGAGAGAGAGAGAGAGAGAGAGAGAGAGAGAGAGAGAGAGAGAGAGAGAGAGAGAGAGAGAAAGACAGAGAAAGAGAGAGAGAGGAGGTGAAAAGGGCTACGACAGCGTGAAAGATGAGGAAATGAGACTGGAAGCGACAAGAAGGAGAGGGGAAAGGAGTCAAGGCGGAGGGAAGATAAATTAGGAAGGGGAAAGGAAATTAGTGGGGGAAGGAAAAGTTGGAATTCGGAGGGAAAAAATGAGAATGAGGAGGAGAGAGATAGAGAGAGAGTGAGAGGGAGGAGAGAAGAGGAGAGAGAGGAGTGAGAGAAGAGAGAGAGGAGAGAGAGGAGTGAGAGAGAGGAGAGAGACAAAAAGGAGAGAGGAGGTGGAAGAGAGAGAGAGAGAGAGAGGAGAGAGAGAGAGAGAGGCGAGAGAGAGAGAGAGAGACAAGAGATGGAGAGAGAAACGAGAGATAGAGAGAGAGACGAGAAATAGAGAGAGAGAGACGAGAAATAGAGAGAGAGAGACGAGAGAAAGAGAGAGAGAGAGTGTGGGTGGTAAAGGAAAGAGAGGAGGGGAGAGGGGAGGATCTGGAAGATGGAGCGGATGAGAGAGAGTAAGAGAGAGGGAGAGAAAGCTAGAGAAAGAGAGAGAGAGAGCGGAGAGAAAGACGGTAGAGAGAAGAGGAGAGTGAAGAAGAAAGAGAGCAGAGGGAGAGAGTGAGAGAGGAGTGGGAAGAGAGGATGGGGGGCAGAGGGGAGAGTGCGCTGAAGAGAGGTGGGCGGAAAAGGTGGCAGAGGGGTTAAAAGTGGGTAGAGTAAATAGAAAGGGGGAGGGGGGTAGTAGAAGGAACAGACGGACACAGACGAAGACAGGTACGTACACACACACACACACACACACACACACACACACACACACACACACACACACACACACACACACACACACACACACACACACACACACAAAGGTCGAAGCTACTCTAAACGGTAATAAACCAATCTTGCCGTGACATCGCTTGTCCTGAAAGCAAGACTAATTGAATTCCAAGACAATTCCAGCACTTTTGAAGGAAAAATGAAGGAAATGGTGGAAGCGTGGGAGGGGGGGGGTGAGGGGGAGAGGGGGAGAGGAGGAGGAGGAGGAGTAAAAGGAGGAAGAGGAAGAGGAAGAGGAAGAGGAGGAAGAGGAGTAGATGTAGTAATACTAAGAGTAGGAAGAGGTGGCGTTTTTATAAAAAAAATTAACAGGAAGGTACGGGAGGATGGAGTATAGAGGAGAAGTAATAAGGAATGAGCTCGAACCATCCTGTGATGGACGAGAGGTGGAAGAATATTAGAAGAACAAGGATAGGTGAAGAAGTAAAAGTGTGGAGAAAAAAACAGAAAAAAACACAGAAAGCTATTTTACTTTAATGAATGACGATAAAATCGGAAAAATAAAAAATAACAAACAAAAAACAATAAGAATGAGAAAATAAAAATAAAATAATAATCAGGAACCTAAAATTGAATAAATATGATCAACAAAATATTCCAAAAATCCAAAAGACGTTCAACATCCCAGAGAGCTTTGGGTGGGGGAAGGGAACGCAGAATTCCATATATATATATATTATATATATATATATATATATATCTATTATATATAGATATATATAATAGTAAAATAAAGCATATAACCCCGCGGTCGCTCGAGGGAAATATGCACTATAGCCTCTTCAGAGCCTTCAAAAAAAAAAAAAAAAAAAAAAAAAAAAAAAAAAAAAAAAAAAAAAAAAAAAAGAAAAAAAAAATTTTCCTTTCATAAAACGAACGCTTGAACAAACCTTCTCCCTTTTTTTTCCTTTTGCATTTTCGTTTCTGTCTTACAAAACGTATGCACTTTTTTTTTTTTACTCATCTCTCTCCTCTCTTCTTAAAGAAGAAAGTAATTGGAATATCGATGTGATCTAATATAAGGGGGGGGGGGGGGGTTTTTATATCTTGTTTCTATTTATCACAAGACTTATTTCATATTTTTCTTTCTTTCATTTTTGGACTCTCTAAACAAGTGCATGCATTCTCGAGCACGCTAGATAACAACTTGTTCATTTAATAAACAAGAAGGCAAGCAAAGTGTAAATAAATAAAATAAATAAATAAAGTAAATAAATAAAGTAAATAAACACACTAACACATCACAGTACACACACACAACACACAACACACACACACACACACACATAATATATATATTATAGATATATAATAATATATATAATAATATATAGACTCTGAGAGAGAGAGAGAGAGAGAGAGGAGAGAGAGAGAGAGAGAGAGAGAGAGAGAAAGAAAGAAAGAAAGAAAGAAAGAATAGAAAGAGAAAGAAAGACATAGAGAAGATAAATAAAGAAATAAAGATAGAGGAGAGTGCATTCATTTCCCCCCAACTATTGCATCTTGTTCCTATTTAAAACAAGGGCGCATTCCAAAAGAACCGCCACACAACACGAATCCAGAAACCGGAGACAAAACGGAGGAAGCGGGAAAAACCGGTTTTCTTAGAGGAAACTTAACATGTTTGATGAAACGAAACAGCGTTCCGTTTAGAAAGTTTAAAAAAGTGTCTTTTAATAATAACTGTCTATTATATATTTCTATCCATATCCTTTCGTGCTTTATGTACCTACTTCCTGTCGGGCTGCTGTAATTTGTCAAATATTATAGGGAAACTACAATACATACATACTACATACATACATACATACATATATACATATATGCCTACATACAACACATATACATACACATAAACACATTATAGAAGTAACAAAATTAAATAATATATATATACATACATACAAGTACATACATAGATACATACATACTTACACACAGTTAAGCGAGAGAGAGGAGAGGAGCGGGAGAAGAGAGAGAGAGAGAGAGAGAGAGAGAGAGGAGAGAAGAGAGAGAGAAGAGAGAGAGAGAGAAAGAGAGGAGAGCGAGAGAGAGAGCGAGAGAGAGAGATAGAGAGAGAGAGAGGGAGAGAGGAAGAGAGGAAGAGAGAGAGCGAGAGAGAGAGAGAGAGAGAGAGAGAGAGAGAGAGAGAGAGAGAGAGAGAGAGAGAGAGAGAGAGAGAGAGAAAGAGAGAGGAGAGGAGAGAGAGAAAGAAAGAAAGAGAAAAAGAGTTCTCGACGTTGCATTCAGCTTCATAGGAGGCACAGGACATTATGCAATCCCATCATTTCTATCAAATCCAATCCTATTTCGTTAAAAAAAAAAAAAAAAAAAAAAAAAAAAAAAAAAAAAAAAAAACACACACAAAAAAAAAAAAAAAAAAAAAAAAAAAGCACACACACAAATAAAGTCACGCCCAATAACACAAACACATACCAAATAACACAAACCACATAACCGCAAGTACGTACAAAGACTGTTACGCCCCTCTACAATTCGTAATAACATTCGTCCGTGCATCCCTCAAGATACATACCTAATATAAACAGTAAATACCATTCAATACGTTACAGCGGCTCTGGTAATCAACTTGAGAGCGCCCTGCACTGAGCCACGCCACCGATTCTCGAGGTTAACATGCCTGACGAGACTGGTGATGCTCGAGCTGGGTCTGCCTGTTTGTCTGCCAGTCCCCTTTTTTATCTTATGTGTATCTGCTAGTCTCTTTTTGTCTGCTGTGTGTCTGTCAGTCCCTTTCTGTCTGCTGTATGTATGCCAGTCCCCTTGTTTTATCTTATGTGTATCTGCTAGTCTCTTTTTGTCTGCTATGTGTCTGTCAGTCCCTTTCTGTCTGCTGTATGTCTGCCAGTCCTTTTTTGTCTGCTATCTTTCTGACAGTCCCTTTCTGTCTGCTATATTATATGTCTGCCATTCCCTTTCTATCAGCTATGTGACTGCCAGTCCCTCTCTATCTGCAATATATCCGCCTATCTGTCACTATGCTGAAGTTTACAGTGACAAATGTAGAAGACATTAAGGAGAATAAAAAAACAACAAAAAAACATTATAACAATATAAAGTAATCAACCTTTTGAATATCACATCTTAATCAGAATCACGTGATTCGGAAGAAGCTGTAAAATCAACCCGTGTATCACACATCCCATAGGGCGGAATCATTCATTCTCTTACACACACACACACACACACACATAAACACACACAAACACGCATAAACACACACACACACACACAAACACACACAAACACAACCACACACAAACAAACACACACACACACACACACACACACATAAACACACACAACCACACAAACAAACAAACACACACAAACAAACACAACCACACACACAACCCCCCCCCCCACACACACACATAAAAATAACTACACACACACACACACTACAGTCGACTGAATAGGCCTTTCCAAACGCATTCCAATCCAGGATATAGCCAGCAAAAGAGCGAGGCAATGTATTGGTGGCGTCCATAGAGAGGAACGGCGCGTGTACGCCGCTCCCGCAGCCAGTCACTCTCATCTAGCTAATGTAGACCGGAAGTGAAGAGAGGAAGGTAGGGAGAGGTAGGGAGAGGTAGGGAGAGGTAGGGAGAGGTGAGGGTAGGGAGGTAGGGAGAAGTGAGGGTAGGGTAGGGAGGAAGGTAGGGATAGGTGAGGGTAGGGAGAGGTAGGGAGAGGTGAGGAGAGCTGAGGGAGAGGTAGGGAGAGGTGAGGGTAGGGAGAGGTAGGGAGGTAGGGAGAGGTGAGGGTAGGGTAGGGAGGAAGGTAGGGAGAGGTGAGGGTAGGGAGAGGTAGGGAGAGGTAGGGAGAGGTGAGGGTAGGGTAGGGAGGAAGGGAGGGGTAGGGAGAGGTGAGGGTAGGGAGGAAGGGAGGCAGGGAGAGGTGAGGGTAGGGAGGGAGGTAGGGAGAGGTAGGGAGAAGTGAGGGTAGGGTAGGGAGGAAGGTAGGGAGAGGTGAGGGGAGGGAGGAGGGTGGTGTGGGCAGAGTGACGAGTGGGGGTAGGGAGGTAGGGAGAGGTAGGGAGAGGTGAGGGTAGGGAGGAAGAAAGGTAGGGAGAGGTAGAGAGAGGTGAGGGTAGCGAGGAAGGGAGAGGTGAGGGTAGGGAGGTCGGGAGACAGCGGTGGGGTGTGGTGAGGGTAGGGAGGAAGAAGGCAGGGAGAGGTTTGAGGGTAGGGAGAGGGAAGCTGGAGTGGTAGGGAGGAAGCGAGGGGAGTATAGGGAAGGGAGGAAGGAAGCGGGGAGAGGTAGGGAGAGGTGAGGGTAGGGAGGAAGAAAGGTAGGGAGAGGTAGGGAGAGGTAGGGAGAGGTAGGGAGAGGTGAGTGTAGGGAGGAAGGAAGGCAGGGAGAGGTAGGGAGAGGTAGGGAGAGGTGAGTGTAGGGAGGAAGGAAGGCAGGGAGAGGTAGGGAGAGGTAGGGAGAGGGGAAGAGAGAAAGGTGAGGGTAGGGGAGGGGAAGGTAAGAGTAGGGAGAGGGGAAGATAGAAAGGTAAGGCTAGAGAGAGGGGAAGGTAATGGGAGGGAGGTGGAGAGGAGTAGGTGGGGGGAGGGAAGATGAGAGGAGAAAAAGGAGGAACTGAAAATGGAAGAAGGAAAGAGGAGATAAAAGCAGATTGACGGGGATGTAGCGCAGAAGGGGCAAGAGGGAGAGGGAGGGTGAGAGTAGGATAGAGAGAGAGAGAGCAAAAGATAGATAGATAGAGAGAGAGAGAACGAAAGATAGATAGATAGAGAGAGAGAGAACGAAAGATAGATAGATAGATAGATAGAGAGAAAGAGAGAGAGAACGAAAGAGAAAGAGAGAGAGACAGAGACACAGAGAGAGAGAGAGAGAGAGAGAGAGAGAGAGAGAGAGAGAGAGAGAGAGAGAGAGAGAGAGAGAGAGAGAGAGAGAGAGAGAGAGAGAGAGAGAGGACTGGGAAGAAAGAGGGAAGAGAGAGAGAGAGAGAGGAGAAAGGACAGAGAGAGGATGAGCGTGTAAAGAGAGGAGAGAGAGAGAGCGACAAGAGAGAGAGAGGTGAGATAGAGAGACGAGAAACATTCGGAAGGGGAGGAAGGAAATTAGTGGAGTCAAGGAGAAATATGATTGTATTGGGGAGAGGATTTAGGAAGGGGGAAAGGAAATTTGTGGAAAGCGGAAAAATAATGATTGAAATCGGAGAGAGAGAGAGATGAGAGTGAGAGAGAGAGAAAGAGAGAGAGAGAGAGAGAGAGAGAGAGAGAGAGAGAGAGAGAGAGAGAGAGAGAAAGAAAGAGAAAGAGAGAGAAAGAGAGAGAGAGGAGGTGAAAAGGGCTACGACAGCGTGAAAGATGAGGAAATGAGACTGGAAGCGACAAGAAGGAGAGGGGAAAGGAGTCAAGGCGGAGGGAAGATAAATTAGGAAGGGGAAAGGAAATTAGTGGAAAGGGAAAATAATGATTGAATTCGGAGGAGAAAGATGAGAGTGAGAGAGAGAGAGATAGAGAGAGAGAGAGAGAGAGAGAGAGAGAGAGAGAGAGAGAGAGAGAGAGAGAGAGAGAGAGAGAGGGAGAGAGAAAGAGAAATAGAGAGAGAAAGAGAAATAGAGAGAGAGAGAAAGAGAAAGAGAGAGAGAGAGAAAGAGAGAGAGAGAGAGAGTGGGTGGGTAAAGGAAAGGAGGGGGGTGGGGGAGGGGAGAGTGAAGCAGAGTGGGAAGAGTGAGCTGAGGAGTGGAGAGGAGGGGGGGCAGAGGGGAGGAAGAGAGGTGGCGGCAGAGGGGTTAAAATTGGGTAGAGTAAATAGAAAGAGGGAGGTAGTAGAAGGAACAGACGGACACAGACGAAGACATGTACGTACACACACACACACACACACAAAGGTCGAAGCTACTCTAAACGGTAATAAACCAATCTTGCCGTGACATCGCTTGTCCTGAAAGCAAGACTAATTGAATTTCAAGACAATTCCAGCACTTTTGAAGGAAAAATGAAGGAAATGGTGGAAGCGTGGGAGGGGGGGGTGAGGGGGAGAGGGGGAGAAGGGGGGTGAGGGGGAGAGGGGGAGAAGGGGGGTGAGGGGGAGAGGGGGAGAAGGGGGGGGAGGGGGAGAGGGGGAGAAGGGGGGGGAGGGGGAGAGGGGGAGAAGGGGGGTGAGGGGGAGAGGGGGAGAAGGGGGGTGAGGGGGAGAGGGGGAGAAGGGGGTGAGGGGGAGAGGGGGAGAGGAGGAGGAGGAGGAGTAAAAGGAGGAAGAGGAAGAGGAAGAGGAAGAGGAGGAAGAGGAGTAGATGTAGTAATACTAAGAGTAGGAAGAGGTGGCGTAAAAGGAGGAGGAGGTGGAGTAAGAGGAGAAGTAATAAGAAGACCGAACACCTGTGATGGAGAGGTGGAAGAAATAAAGAACAAGGATAGGGTGAAGAAGTAAAGGGAGAAAAAAACAGAAAAAAACAGAAGCTATTTACTTTAATGATGACGATAAAATCGGAAAAAATAACAACAAAAACAATAAGAATGAGAAATAAAAATAAATAATAATCAGACTAAAATT
>NW_028234405.1:49059917-49062417 GCF_977035675.1 Penaeus japonicus
AGAAGAAGAAGAAGAAGAAGAAGAGGAGGAGGAGGGGGAGGGGGGAGTTGGAAGTGATAGGGGGAAGGAGGGAAGGTGGAGGAGAGATAGAGGACATGGAGTTAAGGTGGAAGAGAGAAGGGGAACGGAAGGAAGGTGGATGTGATATGAGCGGGAAGGAAGGAGGGAAAGTGGAGGAGAGGCGAAGGGGAGAAGGAAGGAGGGTAAGCGGAGGAGAGGCGGAGGGGAGAAGGAAGGAGGGAAAGTGGAAGAGAGGTAGAGGGGAGAAGGAAGGAGGGAAAGTGGAAGAGGCGGAGGGGAGAAGGAAGGAGGGAAAGTGGAAGAGAGGCGGAGGGGAGAAGGAAGGAGGGAAAGTGGAAGAGGCGGAGGGGAGAAGGAAGGAGGGAAAGTGGAAGAGAGGCGGAGGGGAGAAGGAAGGAGGGAAAGTGGAAGAGGCGGAGGGGAGAAGGAAGGAGGGAAAGTGGAAGAGAGGCGGAGGGGAGAAGGAAGGAGGGAAAGTGGAAGAGAGGTAGAGGGGAGAAGGAAGGAGGGAAAGTGGAAGAGGCGGAGGGGAGAAGGAAGGAGGGAAAGTGGAAGAGGCGGAGGGGAGAAGGAAGAAGGGAAAGTGGAAGAGAGGCGAAGGGGAGAAGGAAGGAGGGAAAGTGGAAGAGAGGTAGAGGGGAGAAGGAAGGAGGGAAAGTGGAAGAGAGGCGGAGGGGAGAAGGAAGGAGGGAAAGTGGAAGAGAGGCGGAGGGGAGAAGGAAGGAGGGAAAGTGGAAGAGGCGGAGGGGAGAAGGAAGGAGGGAAAGTGGAAGAGGCGGAGGGGAGAAGGAAGGAGGGAAAGTGGAAGAGAGGCGGAGGGGAGAAGGAAGGAGGGAAAGTGGAAGAGGCGGAGGGGAGAAGGAAGGAGGGAAAGTGGAAGAGAGGCGGAGGGGAGAAGGAAGGAGGGAAAGTGGAAGAGGCGGAGGGGAGAAGGAAGGAGGGAAAGTGGAGGAGAGGCGGAGGGGAGAAGGAAGGAGGGAAAGTGGAGGAGAGGCGGAGGGGAGAAGGAAGGAGGGAAAGTGGAGGAGAGGCGGAGGGGAGAAGGAAGGAGGGAAAGTGGAGGAGAGGCGGAGGGGAGAAGGAAGGAGGGAAAGTGGAGGAGAGGCGAAGGGGAGGAGAAGAAGGATGGAAAGTGGAGGAGAGGCGGAGGGGAGGAGAGGGAGGAAAAGTGGAGGAGAGGAGGAGAGGGAGGAAAAGTGGAGGAGAGTCGGAGGGGAGGAGAGGAAGGAAAAGTGGAGGAGAGATGGAGGGGGTGGGGGACGAGAAAAAGGTAAAGACGATATAAACTCTACGGAAGAAGGAATAGGGTGAAGGGTGACTAGGAACGACGGGAAGAAACAGTCGAGAGTCGAAGCGACGTCGAACGAAATCCAAAGAGAGAGAACTGAATAGAAATAAAATAAAAAAAGGTGTAAGGTAAGCCAGAGTAAAAGGTCGAGACCAAGGAAACGAGAAGTGAAGCAGTCAAGAGGATGAACAAAAGAAAAATAAAAAAAATAAAAAGAGAGGGAGAGAGATGAAAAATAAGAACAATCGAAAAAAAATATATAGAAAGAAAACCCAGGACGAAGAAAGAAAGAAAAAAAAAGATCCGAGAAAAGAAAAAAAGAGAGAATAATCAGAGAAGAAAAAGCGAACGAAAACGAACAAACGAAACAAAATGGAAAATCGACTGCTGACCTCAGCATCGTCGTAAACACCTGTTTTTCGCGGACAGGAGCAACATTTTTCATATCAAAGAAAAACCTCATGATTACGGGGGAGTGTGGGAGGTGGAGAGGGGAGGGGAGGAAGGGAGGGAGGGAGGGAGGGAGGGAGGAAGGGAGGGAAGGGGAAGGGGGAAGAGGAAAGTGAGAGGAGGGAGGGAGGAGGGAAGGGGAAGGAGGAAGAGGAACAGAAAGTGGGAGGAGAGAGGGAGGGAAGAACAGAAAGTGGGAGGAGAGAGGGAGGGAAGAACAGAAAGCGGGAGGAGGAAGGGAGAGAAGAGCAACAGGAGGGAGGATGAAGGGTAAATAGGAGGGAGGAGGAAGGGAGAAGAGAAAAAAAAGAAAGGGAGGAAGACAGGAAGGGAAGAGGGGTGGGAGGAAGAGAGTCTAAAGAGCGGGATGAGAGGATAGAAGGGCGGAAAGAGGAAGGGAGGGAAGTGGGAAGAAGTGAGTGAAGCAGGAGGGAAGAAGGGAACTGGGAGAAAGGAAGGAATGAAGGGAGGGAGAGAAAACTTTTACGGACGCATGAAGATGATATATCTATCCTAGACAGTAAAGATGACATAAAAAACAGCGCTCAAGGTGGAACACACTGTAAAAAAAAATAATAATAATAATAAATAAAAAAAATAAAAAAAATAAAAAATCCTGCAACAAAGAAATGATTACAAAGCCCATGCCAATAGCAGGGAACAACACTACCAATACCATCCTCACCTGAAGTCATTCCTTCCTCCTCGATAACACGAACAGAAAAAAAAAAAAAAATCAAG
>NW_028234405.1:49067417-49074034 GCF_977035675.1 Penaeus japonicus
GGGGAAGGAAGGAAGAGGGAAGGAAGGAGAAGGAAGGAGAAGGAAGAAGAACGAAAGGGGGGAGGGGGAAGGAGGTGGGAAGTGGGAGGGAAGGAGAGGGTAAAGAAGAGAAGAAGGGGAGGGGAAACGTGAGAGACAATACGCCAAATCAAATGAATCAACTCGTTTAAGCGTCGCCGTTGTCCTTGATATTCCTCCCTCAGCTTTCGATTCATCAGCTGTTTTGACATTCGATTAATCAGCTGTTTCGACCTTCGATTCATCAGCTGTTTCGACCTTCGATTCATCAGCTGTTTCGACCTTCGATTCACCAGCTGTTTCGACCTTCGATTCATTCATCAGCTGTTTCGACCTTCGATTCACCAGCTGTTTCGACCTTCGATTCATTCATCAGCTGTTTCGACCTTCGATTCATCAGCTGTTTCGACCTCCGATTCATCAGCTGTTTCGACCTTCGATTCATCAGCTGTTTCGACCTCCGATTCAACAGCTGTTTCGACCTTCGATTCACCAGCTGTTTCGACCTTCGATTCATCAGCTGTTTCGACCTTCGATTCATTCATCAGCTGTTTCGATCTTCAATTCATCTGCTGTTTCGACCTTCGATTCACCAGCTGTTTCGACCTTCGATTCATTCATCAGCTGTTTCGATCTTCGATTCATCAGCTGTTTCGACCTTTGATTCATCAGCTGTTTCGACCTCCGATTCATTCATCAGCTGTTTCGATCTTCGATTCATCAGCTGTTTCGACCTTCGATTCATCAGCTGTTTCGATCTTCGATTCATCAGCTGTTTCGACCTTCGATTCATCAGTTGTTTCGACTTTCGATTCATCAGCTGTTTCGACCTTCGATTCACCAGCTGTTTTGACCTTCGATTCATCAGCTGTTTCGACCTTCGATTCATCAGCTGTTTCGACCTTCGAGGCACCAGCTGTTTCGACCTTCGATTCATCAGCTGTTTCGACCTTCGATTCATCAGCTGTTTCGACCTTCGATTCATCAGCTGTTTCGACCTTCGATTCATCAGCTGTTTCGACCTTCGATTCATCAGCTGTTTCGACCTTCGATTCATCAGCTGTTTCGACCTTCGATTCATCAGCTGTTTCGACCTTCGATTCATCAGCTGTTTCGACCTCCGATTCATCAGCTGTTTCGACCTCCGATTCATCAGCTGTTTCGACCTTCGATTCATCAGCTGTTTCGACCTTCGATTCACCAGCTGTTTCGACCTTCGATTCATCAGCTGTTTCGACCTTCGATTCATTCATCAGCTGTTTCGATCTTCGATTCATCAGCTGTTTCGACCTTCGATTCATCAGCTGTTTCGACCTTCGATTCATCAGCTGTTTCGACCTTCGATTCACCAGCTGTTTCGACCTTCGATTCATCAGCTGTTTCGACCTTCGATTCATTCATCAGCTGTTTCGATCTTCGATTCATCAGCTGAGCTGGTTTCGACCTTCGATTCATTCATCAGCTGTTTCGATCTTCGATTCATCAGCTGTTTCGACCCGATGTCACCTGTAGGTTTCGATCACTGCGTATGCTATTTTCATCAGCTGTTGCGACCTTCAGATTCACCAGCTGTTTCGACCTTCCGATTCATCAGCTGTTTCGAACCTATCGATTCAGTAATTTCAGCTGTTTCGACCTCGTATATAACTCGGCGTTGACGACCTCCGATTCATCAGCTGTTTCGACCTCCGATTCATCAGCTGTTTCGACCTTCGATTCATCAGCTGTTTCGACCTCCGATTCACCAGCTGTTTCGACCTTCGATTCACCAGCTGTTTCGACCTTCGATTCATTCATCAGCTGTTTCGATCTTCGATTCATCAGCTGTTTCGACCTTCGATTCATCAGCTGTTTCGACTTTCGATTCATCAGCTGTTTCGACCTTCGATTCATCAGCTGTTTCGACCTTCGATTCATCAGCTGTTTCGATCTTCGATTCATCAGCTGTTTCGACGTTGCTTGCTTCTCATGTCGACACGGCCACCCGAGTGGTATTCTAAGGGGGGAGGGTAGGGTAGGGTGAGAGGGGTGGTATTCCTGAGATTACTGTTCTGGTAATCGAATGACTACGCGCAGGAATGGGGATGGAGGGGGTATAACTGTCTAATTTTTTATTCTGGTATTCCAATTACTATGGGCAGGGGGGGAGGGTACCCCCCCCGGGGGGGGAGGGAGGGTGAGGGCTATTCTGTGCTAAATTAATACTGGATTCGAATGATATGGGCGGTTGGGTGTTGGGTGTTTTATTTGTGGGGGGGGGGGGTATGTTGTGGGGGGTGGGAGGTTTGGCTGGTGGAGGGTATTACTGTTATCCTTGTTCTGGTATTTTAATGATTATGGACAGAGGAGGGCTGTATTTTTTCGCTTGTATTATTTGATCTATTATCATTCTAGTATTTTCTTTGACTATAAACCGGGAATTATAAACGAACTCGTTATTCAGTTATTCTATGAGGTGGGGTGCGGGGGGGGGCGAGGGGCGGGGGGGGGGGGGGGGGGGGGTACTGTAATCATCACACTAGTATTCTAATGACTAAGAGGGGGAGCGGGCGACGGGACGGTGGGGGAGGGGAGAAGAAGCGAAGCCAAGCGGAGCAAAGTGAGAGCGGAAGGGAGGAAAGAGCGGAAGGGAGGGGGGGGGTGAGGTATTACAATAATCATTACTCGATCATTAATCACTTTGATTTGATGTTTATTTGCTTTCGGATCATTTGTCGTTCCAGATACTTCACCGACTAAAAGGGTTTTTAGTCATTATTTGCACAGAGATGAACGAGATTATGAAAAAAAAAAAAAAACTGCGAATTTTCGGCAAACGTGTATATTTTTGGGGTTGAACATACATTTAGATATTTTCTTCCTGGTCCAACATACATACACACACACACACACTCATATATATATATATTACATACATACATACACACAACACACACAATACTCATCCACATACACACACACAAACGACACAATCAAAATAAACAAATACATAAATAAATACATATATGCACATACATATCATACATATATCTCTCCTTGTTCGAACATACGTATATTTTTTCACATCCCGAGAACTTCCCATTAGCTTGCAAATGAGCCACTCTTTCCCCGAAGCAGCGCCGTACTTCGCGAAACACGGTTAACTTCTCATTTTTCGAACTTTCCTATTACTTTCCAAAACGATGGTAATCTAGACCAAAATTAGACCAAATTGCGGGGTATTTTCGTTCTCTTCCCTACGCGCGTAAACTTCAAAAAAAAAAAAAATAAAAAAAAAAAAATAATAATGATAAATAAAAGAACCTTTTCTTAAATCTCTCGTTTTTTTATCGTTGCACATGTTCTACTTTACGAGGAATTGAACGAAACATATTGCTACGGAGTAAGGAAAAAAAAAAAAAAAACGTAGATCCGCGAATAAACAAATATTTTCCAAAAACTCGGGATTTTACCGCTGGGAAATCCAGTCTTCGAAAATGGCATTTCCTTTAAGAGAGAGAGAGAGAGAGAGAGAGAGAGAGAGAGAGAGAGAGAGAGAGAGAGAGAGAGAGAGAAAGGGTGGGGGGAGGATGGAAGGGAGAGAGGGAGAGAGAAGGAGAGAGTGAGAGATAGTGTAAATGAGAGAGCAAGAGCGAGAGCAAGAGCGAGAGCGAGAGAGAGACATAGACAGAGAGAGAGAGGCGGGCGGGAGGGGAGGGAGAGAAAAAAAGAGAGAAAAACAGAGAGTGGGAGAGAGAGAGAAAGACCTGTACGGGGGAAGAAGGAAAGAAAGAGAGAGAAAAAAAAAAGTTAAAAGAATACTCCGATTTCGCGTTTCAGCCATCAAGTCATGACGCGCGAATTCGCAAGTTTTTCAAAAATTCCTCAGCGACAATATTGACTGGGCCAACGCGTCTAAGGCCAAGCGCCATTGAATCAACACGGGCCAGCTGATCTTGCTGCCGATACAACGGAGCCATTATTCTCGGTGTAGCGTGCACGCAGCTAACATATGCGTGCGTGCGTGTGTGCGTCCGTTCGTTCGTGTCTGTATGCGTGTTTGTGTGTTTGTGTGTTTGTGTTTGTGTGTGTGTTAATGTGTTTGTGTGTGTGTTAATGTGTTTGTGTGTGTGTGTGTGTGTGTGTGTGTGTGTGTGTGTGTGTGTGTGTGTGTGTGTGTGTGGGTGTGCCTGCAGTGTGTGTGCTTGCGTATTATGTATGTGCCTACATGCATACGTACATACTTGTGTTTGCCTGCGTATGTGTACCTGCGCGCCTGCGTACATACGTTCCTATGTGCTTACGTACGTACGCCCACGCGCGTGTGTCCAGCTCCCCAGCCAGACACATCGGTCCCCCGCAAACGAACGAGCCCATAAAACTCCGGGCCAAATATGAGCATCCGATCCAAATCCGCTCATCGCTCTCCCGCCCCGCGTACCAAGCGATGGCAGGACCTGACGCGCCGCCAACATAAATAAGTACATAAAACAAACAAACAAACAAGCGGGAGGGCGGGCGGGCGTGCGCGCAGCCACCGGAGCGCTCCTATTCCCAGAGGCTGATTATGGGCGGCGGCGGCGGCGGCCAAGTGGAGCGATCACTTCCCTCCACATGTGGATGGGGTTACAGCGCTCCAACCCGATGTTCGAGTTATTCCAAGTCCATTCCTCCCACCGTCATATTTCACGCGCCTTTATGTGTTATCTGACCCGCTTACCTAACCACGCCTCTCGCGAGTCTCTACCTATTCATTTATCTATCGATCTATCTATCTACTCGATTACATACTTACAAACATATACAACATATATTATATATATATATATATATATATATATATATATATATTGATATATATATATATAGATATATACACATTATATATCTCTCTCTCTCTCCTCTCTCTCTCTCCTCTCATCTACTCTCTCTCTCACATCTCTAAATATATATATTTATATATATATATTATATTATAATATATAAATCATACGATATAGATACATATGCTCATAGTTTGCATCTATCTATCCATCTATTCAACCAATCAACCAAACAATCAATCAATCAATCAATGAAACCATCCCCCGCGCACGTCAAACGAGAGAGAGTTACACCGGAGATAAAACACGCCCCTCTTCATTATAAACAACATTCATTCACCACAAACTACATTTTACGAGATAATAAAAAAAAAAAGTATATATATATTACTACCCTCCGCCCACCCCCCTCATTCACCTCCTCTCCCTCTACCTCCCCTTCCCTTCCCCCCTTCCTCCCCCCACCCCCTAGTTACACGCATCAATAAAACAAACCCGTTACCTCGATCATCTATAATCATTGCACAACCCATTGCCATTAAATCTTGCAACCCCGGATAAAAAAAAAAGGGGGGGGGGTGCGGGAAATATCGCCCGCGGTCGATCGACATCATCAACGCCGAATAAAATCGACGATTATTTTAATTTCTCGATTTCTTGTCCGGATCAAAACGACTAATCTCGTCTTGCTTTTCCTATCTTTTCTTCTTCTTTTTTTTTCTTTGTTTCTTCGTTTTATGAATCCCCTCTTCACTCTTATCTTTATCCGACCTTCCACGCCTCGCCCTTTTCATAATCACGCCCGAACCGGAGAGAGAGAAAGAGAGAGAGAGAGAGAGAGAGAGAGAGAGAGAGAGAGAGAGAGAGAGAGAGAGAGAGAGAGAGAGAGAGAGAGAGAGAGAGAGAGAGAGAGAGAGAGAGAGAGAGAGAGAGAAAGAGAAGAAAGGGAGAAAAAGAGAAAGAGAGAGAGAGAAATGAGAGAGAGAAAGAGAGAGAGAGAGAGAGAGAGAGAGAGAGAGAGAGAGAGAGAGAGAGAGAGAGAGAGAGAGAGAGAGAGAGAGAGAGAGAAAGAGAGAGAGAGAGAAATACAAAAAGAGAGTGAGAGGAAAGAGAAGTCATTAGCTACTTGATCTTATATACAAGGGTACCTCCCCCCCCCCCATGCTCCTGCGTTTATATGGTGTTAGGTCATTTAGCATCTGAGGAAGAGGTGAAGGAGGGGGGGAGGGGGTAATCTCCTCCTTATGTTATTTTCGTAATCCCCGTAATGAGCAAGCAATTTTTGAGAGATTTATTTTTTCTTCCCTCCCCCTCCCCCTTTCCCTTCTCTCTCTCCCCTCCTCCTCCTCCTCCTCCTCCTCCTCCTCATCTCTCTCTTCTTATCTATTCCTCTTCCGTCTCTGTCGCTCACACGCTGCTCCATTTCTAAACGAGATGATAATGGAAGGCGAAAAAATGAAACTTCGCGAACTTTTCTTCTTTTCTGTCCATTCGTTTTTTTTTTTTTTTACTTTCATCCTCTCCCCATCCTCCTCTAATCTCCTCTTTCTCCCTCTCTTCCCTTACTCAATCTTCTTCTCTCTCGTTTTCTTTAACTTCTTCTTTTTTCTCTCTCTTTTTTTTTTTTAAATCAGTCTACATCTTCCTTTTCATCCCTTGAATCCCTCATCATAGGCCTACCTTTTTTGTTACCTTCGTCTTTCTCTTTTTGTTGCGTCTCGTTTTCTCCATTTCCCCCCCTTGTGTTCCCTCCTCCCTCCCCCTCCCTATCCCTCCCTCCCCCCCTCCTCCCTTCTT
>NW_028234405.1:49076634-49089134 GCF_977035675.1 Penaeus japonicus
AAAGAAGTAGAAAGGAGGAGAAGGGAAGAAGGCCGGAAAAGTTATGAGGAACCAGTCATAATGCAGATTGCGGAGGGCGCCGAAAGATTGGATGGAGGGGATGGGAAAGGAAGGAGAAGAAGGAGGAAGAGTGGATGGAAAAAGAAGGAGAAGGAGGAGGAAGAGTGGATGGGAAAAGAAGGAGAAGGAGGAAGAAGAGTGGATGGGAGGAGAAGGAGAAGGAGAAGGAGGCGGAAGAGTGGATGGGAAAAGAAGGAGAAGGAGAAGGAAAAGTGGATGGGAAAAGAAGGAGAAGGAGGAGGAAAAGTGGATGGGAAAAGAAAGAGAAGGAGGAGGAAAAGTGGATGGGAAAAGAAGGAGAAGAAGGAGGAAGAGTGGATGGGAGGAGAAGGAGAAGGAGAAGGAGGCGGAAGAGTGGATGGGAAAAGAAGGGGAAGAAGAAGGAAGAGTGGATGGGAAAAGAAGGAGAAGAAGGAGGAAGAGTGGATGGGAGAAGAAGGAGAAGGAGAAGGAAAAGTGGATAGGAGAAGAAGGAGAAGGAGAAGGAAAAGTGGATAGGAAAAGAAGGAAAAGTGGGGGGAAAGTGAGAAGAATGGAGGAGGTGAAAAGTGGATGGGGAGAAAAATGATAGGGAAGAGAGTAGAAGTAGAAGTAGGAAGAAGTAGAAGTTGAAGGAGGAAAAGGGCAGACGGAGGAGGAGGGAAGCGGAAGCTGTTTGTTGCTGCGGTGGTGAAGAGAAGGGAAGGAAAAGCAGCAAGAAGGGAGAGAATGAGAGACGACGGTTCGTTAAAAAAAAAAAAAAGACAAACTCTCGCCCCTGGCGCGTCCACGTGTCAGCGCGCGGCAAAGATTCAGGAGAGACCCCGGCAGTCGTATTGGCATCTTGTCGAGCGGGAATCTCGTATGAATTATCAATATCTGTGGCTTGCTAGGATATAGAAGGGGGGAGGGGGGGAGGGGGAGGAGGGAGGGGTGCGGGGGCTGAGGTGGGGGAAGGGGGGAAGGGGAGGGGGGGGGGGCATTCCAGGTGGGACGTCGAGACGGAGGGGCAAGCCAGGAAGGTCGGGGACACGAGAGAGTTGGAAGGGACACCAACAAACCCAACTGGGTTAGGGATATGGGATAGGGATAGAGAGGGGGAGAGAGGGAATAGAGAGTAAGAGCGGACAGAGAGAGAGAGAGGAGGAGGAGAGAAGAGAGACGTGAGAAGGTGAGCGGGAGAGAGAGAAGAGAAGGTTACGCGCAATGAGTGGTGCAGATCGCGAAACCAAGATGGCGGCGATAATCTTTGTTCGACCCGATCCGAGAAGAACGGAGAGACGATTGAGAGAGGATTGAGAGAGAGAGAAGAAGGGGTTGACAGGAGAGAGAAGAGGGACATCAGAGGAGAGAGGGAGAGAGAGAGAGAGAGATGGAGAGGAGAGAGGAGAGAGAGATGAGAGGGCTCAGAGCGGAAGAAGAGGGTGAGAGAGGACAAAGGGAGGAGAGAACTTTGAGAGTTGGGAGACGATGTAGAGAGACAAGAGGGAGAGAGAAGAGAGAGAAAAGAGTGATAGAGAGGGAGATGAGAGAGAGATGAGGGGGGGGGGTAGGAAAGAGAGAGTGTGGAGAGAGAGAGAGAGAGAGAGACTACGGCGGTGGGGGGTTGATGCTGAGGGAGGAGCGACATGAGGGAAGGAGGGATCAAATCGGGAAGGACATGATCCGTCATGAGGAGAGAGAGGGAGAAAAGGCGTGGGGGGGGGGGGGCGACGACAAGGAGCGGACGAATGTGTGGGGGGGGGGGGCGAGCGAAAAGCGAAACGCTGCAAAGAGAAAGAGGAGGGGGGGGGGGTGCGGGGAGGGCGAAAAGAGGAAAGGGGGGTCGAAGAACCAGAGGGAAAGACCCCAACCCCCCCCCCCCCCCCCCCCCCCCCCAACCCCCCGGGTAGTAAGTCGCACGGTAGCGAAGCGGCCTTGGAGGAGAGGCGAAGGATGAGAAGGAACCTCGAACCCCTGAGTGTGTGTCAGTCAAGGGGCGTCCCTCGGGGCTGTGGGCTAGCAGGTGGAACCTCAGGGTTGCAGGGGTAGGGGCGCTCGCCCCGCCGTACGCAACGGGGAGGGCAACGGGGAAAGAAAGAGGTAGAGATGCTAATCGAGCGGTGAGAGGCCGTCGTGAATTAACTGCACGGGCTATATCATTTATTTAATATAACTGGAACGTCAGGACCACAATTATGCACGTAGGCGTTCCCGCCAAGCTGTAGCCAGACGGACTGCGCTTGAGACTGCTCAGTAGAGCTGCTGTCCAGCTAACCGGAAGGTACTTAGGAAGGGAGGAGACTAGACCCGCCCCGGCCGGGAGGAGGAGTTCCTCCTGCCCTACAACACTGCACCATCAGCAGGACCTGGCCCACTCTCCGCCAGCGGTTGTCTCCACAAGGGACGCAGCATTACACCCCGGCCCAGTCCTAGCACGGTCTCTGCTTCACACAGTTCGGCACTCTAGTCCACGGCCACTCACGCGAGCGGGTCACTATCACCTCACTATCTGCTCACCATCACAAACACAACGACACGCCAGCCGGTCGGGAGCGCAGCGTGGCCTCTTGCACACTCACCACACGCCAACTGAGCTCTGGTGCCGACACTGACTTTCCAGCCGATAAAACAACCGCGGTATATCTACGTTTTCTGTGGACTATACCGTTTTCTTTCTCTTGTCTGATACTCCGCGTCTCTTGAATAAGAAAATCATCTATGCGCGCAACACGGGGGAAGAAGAGCGGTGTGTGTGTGTGTGTCTCGGGTATAAATGAAATGCTTCCGAATGTAAAACGGAAAGGAAAAAAAAAATCCTCCCCCCCAAAAAAATAAAAAGACTCATCTTTCTTCCCCAAAACGAGACAGACGGGATCGATCCACGGCCCATGGAGATAAAGGGAGGCCGCTGACCCAATATTCCCGGACAACCGCGTCAGACACTAACTCAATTACCGACAATTAGCCAACATTAGCACAAGTTCTAGATGGTCCAACCAGAAATAGGGTGAAACACACACGCGAGCGGCAACACGGGGAATACGAAAAGAAAAATAGCGCGCGAGAGAGAGAGAGAGAGAGATAAAAAAAAAAATACATATCCATATACGGCGTCATAATAATCCATCCTGGTTTGAGAAGGCAATCGCACAAAGTGGCGAATCTCGAGAGATTGAAAGAGATTCTTATTTTGGTCTGCGAGGGAGGCTTTTTCCTGGGAAAACTAGGGGGAAAAAATGTAAGGTACTCGTTTGCTCCGAGAAAGTTGAGCAATCATAGTGTAAGTTTCTTGTGATTTGCTGTTACTTTTTTTTTCCTTTTTCTTTTTCTTTTAATAACCAGAAAATGGAAAGAGAAGATGAACACGACGACGACGGTGAAGATCAAAACAATGACGATGACAAAAAAAATATGAATACCCATCCTTATTCTACGACGACGATGATGATGATGATGATGATGACGATGAAAAGAGAGGAAGGGAGAAAGAGAAAGAGAAAGAGAAAGAGAAAGAGAGAGGAAGGTCGAAAGAGAATTTTAGAGGGAAAAGAAAAAGAAAGAGAAAAAGAGAGCTGAGGAGAAGCCATATCCTTCACCTAAACGCAAAAACGCAAGAAACGAAAAAACAAAAACGAAAAAACGAAAAAAAAAACAAAAAAAAAACAAGAAGTCTCCTAAACGTTCGTATTTCCGCGTTTCTTCCGACTCCCCCGTCCACGCATGCGCAAAGCCTCCCGAGGGACTGACTCCGCATCGCCCTGCGCCTCTTAACCAGCTGACCGAAGGAGAAGATCAGCTCTCTCAATCAAACTTCCGGTCCGCCAACCAGCACGGCTTATGACGTCATATGAGCCCTTCGATGGACCTGAAGTTATATCCTTCTGGGGAGATTTTTGATGGGATTCTGAAACACGGGCGGACGGACACGCAGGACACGCACGCGCACAGACAATGGTACTCACAAACTAACACACACGCATACGTATACATGTCTAATATAGATTTATAAAGAAATATATATATATTTATATATATATTATATATATATACATTGTATATATATATTACATATATATATATATACTACATTAATATTTATATATCATATATATATGTATATATATATCTATATTATATATATATATATATATATATATATATATATATATGAATATATATATACACCACACACATGCTTCTATATATATATATATGTATGTATATATATATACACTTATATATATATATATATAGATATATATATATGTATATATATAGATTTATATATATATATATATATTACATATATCCTATATATGTAATATATATATAAATATATATGTATGTAATTAATATATATATATATATATATATATTTATATTATATATATATAATATATAATATATATATATATACATTTATATATTATTTTTTTTTTTTTTTGTTTATACACCCTATTTTTTTTTTTTTTTATACATCTACATATATATTTATATATATATATGTACATAATATATATATATAAATATATATATATATATATATATATATATATATATATATATGTATATATATATGTCGATATAACATATATACACAATATATATATAGTATATATATATATATATATATATATATTATACCATAATCTAATATAATTTATATATATATAATAAATATATATATATATTATATATATATATAGAGAAGTGAATGACATAGCTGATATAGAAACACTGTCTTAGATTTGTAGGTGTCCATAGAATATATATAATATATATGAGCAATTGTAGATAGTAGCATTGATCGAAAACGTTATAGATCTGTCAGTAATGATCATAGATAGATAGATTAGAAAGAAGAGAGATGCCGCGAGAGAGAGAGCAAGCAGAGAAAACCCCCGAAAAAGAGAGACACTTACAGCTATTTTCATTATTCCCCAGAATCAAAAGGTTAATAACGACACAATCTTTCCAATCGCATTACTTGAACCCTTTCATTTATATATGTAATTCACTCCTCCCCCTCTCCCCCTCTCCCCTCTCCCCAATTCCTCTTTCCGTTTTTCCTCGATCAATTTCTTCCAATTTCGTCTATTTTTCACAGATATTTCTATGGCAGATGAACGAAAGAAAAGGGGACGTGGAATGGGAAACCCGTGTCCAGCCGGTCTTTCATTTCCATTCGCTGTTCAATTTTCTCTTCATCTCTCTCACTTTCTTTCTTTCCTCTCTATTTCTATCTTTCCTTTCTCTCTCTCTCTTTCTCTTTCTCTCTGTCTGTCTCTGTTTCTGTCTCTCTCTCTTTCTCTTTCTCTTTCTCTCTCTCTCTTAATCTTACTCTTGCTATTTTTCTCTCTTTCTTTCTTTTTTCTCTTTCTTTTGCTTTCCTCTCTCTTTCTATCGTTCCTAGCTCTTTATCTCTCTCTCTTTCTTTCCCATCTATTTCGATCTTTCCTCTCTATCTCTCTCTCTGTCTCTCTCTGTCTCTCTGTCTCTCTGTCTCTCTGTCTCTCTCTCTCTCTCTCTCTCTCTCTCTCTCTCTCTCTCTCTCTCTTTTCTCTCTGTCTCTGTCTCTCTCTGTCTATCTATCTATCTATTTATTTATTTATTTATCTATCTATATATCTATCTTCCTCTCTCTCTCTCTCTCTCTCTCTCTCTCTCTCTCTCTCTCTCTCTCTCTCTCTCTCTCTCTCTCTCTCTCTCTCTCTCTCTCTCTCTATCTATCTCTCTATCTTTCTTTCTCTCTCTCTCTCTCTCTCTCTCTTAAAATTGGGCTATGTATTGCATTGCAATCCCGACCGAGTAATGCTATTGGAAAGCATTACGAGCCTAATAGTCTCTCCAACCATAGCCATTATTCGGAATATGTCGCCATCAATGCAAAAATAATGAAAAAAAAAATCTAAATCTACATCTCTATCTATCTACCCATCTATCTACCTATCTATCTATCTATCTATCTATCTATCTATCTATCTAACAATCTATCTACCTATCTACCTATCTATCTATCTATCTATCTATCTATCTATCTACCTATCTCTCTCTCTCTCTATCTACCTATCTATCCACCTACTTATCTATCTATCTAACAATCTATCTATCTATCTATCTATCTAACAATCTATCTATATATCTACCTATCTACCTACCTACCTATCTATCTATCTATCTATCTACCTATCTGTCTCTCTCTCTCTCTGTGTGTGTTCCTCCTTCTCTTCCCTCTCTCTCTCTCTCAACAAAAAAAATCCTCTTCTCTCTCTTTCTCTCTCTCTCTCTCTCTGTCTCTGTCTCTGTCTCTGTCTCTGTCTCTGTCTCTGTCTCAGTCTCTGTCCTCTGTTCTGTCTCTGTCTCTAGTCTCTGTCTGCTGTCTCTGTCTCTGTCTCTGTCTCTGTCTCTGTCTCTGTCTCTGTCTCTTTCTCGGTTCTCTGTCTCTGTCTCTGTCTCTAGTCTCAGTCTCTGTCTCTGTCTCTGTCTCTGTCCTCTGTCTCTGTCTCTGTCACATGTCTCTCTCTCTCTCTCTCTCTCTCTCTCTGTCACTCTCCCTCTCTCTCTCTCTCTCTCTCTCTCTCTCTCTCTCTCTCTCTCTCTCTCTCCCTCTCCCTCTCCCTCTCCCTCTCCCTCTCTCTCTCTCTCCACCTACCTATCTATCCATCCATCTATCTCCACATACAAAGGCATCAACACGCAAATACCTCCCTAGGCGACCTGGACCATACCTCCGTAAGACGATACAGCGACTCCGAGCGTCCCGAACTGATATCATTTCCGTTTCACCGGCGAATCCCGCGGGATTTCATGGGTGTCCGAGGGTCGCATCCCCGCGGGCGAGGTGGCACCGAATCGACGTTGAATAAAAAGGATAAGGTCTTGGGATTTGGTCTTGGCGTTTTTATTCATGTGATTTGTTCTTTATCCTCGTGTTGATGGTGGGATGTTGGGTGTTTAATTGGTTAGGGATTATCATAATGCAATTATATATATGCTCGTAAGTCGGGATGAATTGTGCTTTCTCTTGCTCTTGCTCTTTCTATCTCTCTCTCTCCCCCTCTTCCTCCCCCCTCTCTCTCTCTCTCTCTATCTCTCTCTCTTCCTCCCATCCTCCATCTCCTCCTCTCCCCTCTTCCTCCCCCCTCTCTCTCTCTCTCTCTCTCTCTCTCTCTCTCTCTCCTCGGGTGCGACGGTCTCCTCGTCTCGTCGTGTCTCTCGGGGGGGGGAACCTCTCTCTCTCTCTCTCTCTCTCTCTCTCTCTCTCTCTCTCTCTCTCTCTATCCCCCCCCCTCTCTCTATCTATCTATTTCTCCTCCTCTCTCGCTCTCTTTATCCTCTCCCCTCTCTCTTGCTCTCCCTATCTCCTCCTCTTCCTCTATTTCTATCTCCTCCTCTCCCTCTATCCCTCTCTCCCCTTCCCCCCCCCTTTTATCTCTCTATCCCGCTGACAAAGCAATGAAACGGAACCACCACTTGACGGGCCCCCCCCCCCCACGCCCCCCCCCCAACCCACCCTGAACTCAACTCCCCCACACACACCCCCCCCCACTAACACCTGTGAGTCGTGGATTCAGGGTGGGGGTGGGGGTGGGGGTGGAGGGGTGGGGGTGTTGCTGACGTCATCACACGAAGGGGGGGGAGGAAATTCCGCTTGCGGGGGTCTTTCGTTGGAGTTAATGTTTCGAATTTGAATATTTGTTACACATGAATAAATATACTCATTTATAAAAAAAAATATATATATATATATATATATATATATATATTCATTAATCAAAAAATAAAAACGTAAAAAAAATAGATACGATAACTACACGACGTAGCTATTCACTCGAAATATCTGGAAATATAGAAGGGTAGACAGAAGACTATTATATCTTATCCAAAGAGATCAGAATTCCTTATCAATCAAAAGACGGTTATATGATCCCCTGTTACGCCAAATATAAAAGCGTATTTCGCTTATTGTGAAATCTGGCTATTTACTGATCTACCTACGGACTATTTACTATCTCCTCCTTTCGTCTTGTCTCCTCCCCAGTTCCTCATATTTATCTCTCTATTTCCCTGCACTCCCTCCTTTCTTTCTTGAAGAAAAACAAAGCATCTTATTATGTCTTTCTCTGGGTCTCTTTCTATTCAAAATACCTTAAACTAAACATCTATAAAACATCTTTCCTTTCCGACTAAATGTAAAAAAAAGAAAAAAATCGGCTTGTAATCAAATATTTTATGTACATGATATCTGATTCCTGATTACTATTAACATTTGATCACTTCATCAATTCAAGGCCACAAAGATCAACATCTGATATCAAAACTTGAGAGAGAGAGAGAGAGAGAGATAAAGAGAGAGAGATAAAGAGAGAGAGAGAGAGAGAGAGAGGGTGGGAGAGAGAAAGAGGAGAGAGAGAGGGGGGGAGGGAGGGAGGGGAGGGAGGGAGGGAGAGGGAGAGAGAGAGAGAGAGAGAGAGAGAGAGAGAGAGAGAGAGAGAGAGAGAGAGAGAGAGAGAGAGAGAGAGAGAGAGAGAGAGAGAGAGAGAGAGAGAGAGAGAGAGAGAGAGAGATGGACTCTTTACATAGAGTTTCAACATCTCAAAATCAAAGCGAATACGAGACAAAACTCACATAACAAGTCTTTAAACAACACAAAAAATCTTTCTTTGTTAAAAAAAATCTCTCTCTCTCTCTCTCTCTCTCTCTCTCTCTCTCTCTCTCTCTCTCTCTCTCTCTCTCTCTCTCTCTCTCTCTCTCTCTCTCTCCGCCCCTCCCCCCCTTCTCTCTATCTTTGACAAATACATTCACGAATTTCCGGAAAGACATTATGACACCCAAAAAGAAGAAGAAGAAAAAAAAAGAAGAAAAAAAATCCAGAAGACAAAAGTCGGCACTCAATAACCGGTTCATGCAATGCTTTACGTTTTGCCTCGCGCGTGCAAGATGAAACGGCCTTCCGATCTCGCTTGCTTCGGTGTTTGCAGGCAGCGGAGTCGAAATTCGAATACGTTGCATTTTTTCAACAAATCAAGAGTCAACAAGTTGAATCTTGGGGGAGGGTGGGGGTGAGGGTGCGGTGTTTGGGAAGCTATTACTGACTTTCTCTCTCTCTCTCTCTCTCTCTCTCTCTCTCTCTCTCTCTCTCTCTCTCTCTCTCTCTCTTTCTCTCTCTCTCTCTCACTCTCTTTCCCTTTCTTTCTATTTCTCTCGCTACCTTGCTAACTTATATCTAATCCCACGATATCTAAATAGACATCCCCAATTTTCCAACGGTTTCACGCGCAATCATTCAATCAATAAAAAAAAAAAAAAAAATCATAATAAAAGAAAATAAAGCATAAAAAAAAACTCAATCCACCACCCCCACCCCTACCCCATCCCCCCCCCTTTGGCCCCCCCCTCCCCCCCCCCCCCCCCATCTCCAATCCAGGGAAATATTTTGACTTCCCAGGCGCCCCCCTAAGGAAGCCCTCGCGTAAAGATTTCTTCGCTCGTCTCCTGTATCTAAAACTGCCAGCGTGATGGAGGTTCTTCCATTATTCTTGCGTCTTGTCCTTCTTCTTCCTTCTTCTTCTTCTTCTCCTTCTTCTTATGTGTCTCTATCCCCGTCTGTATCTCTCTTCCCCATTTCCGTAAGATTCCATACTCGCATCCTCCTCCCTCCTCTTCTCTCTTTCTTCCGTTCCTCCCTCTTAACCTCCCTTCCTCCTCTTTTCTTTCTTTCTCCTCTTAACCTCCCTTCCTCCTCTTCTTTCTTGCCCCGTTCCTCCCTCTTAACCTCCCTTCCTCCTCTTCTTCCTTTGTCCCATTCCTCCCTCATAACCTCTCTTCCTCCTCGTTTCTTTCTTTGTCCGTTCCTCCCTCTTATCCTCCCTTCCTCCTCCTCTCCTCTTCCGTCTCTCCTTCTCCTTCCTCTTCCTCCTCTCTGACGCGCGATCAAGCCGCCTTCAATTTTATAACTTGGGGGTTTTACGGCCCTTTTTATTTCCATCACTTAATCGCCGGTGCCTTCGCAGATTTTCTTCTCCTTCGACCTCCTCTCTTCCTCTCTTCCATTTTCTCTTACTCTCTCTTTCTTCGATATTTTCTCTCTATCTAGCTTTTTACTCATTCATTTATTTACAGTTATTTAATCACTCTTCTCTCTCTCTCTCTCTCTCTCTCTCGCTCTCTCTCTCTCTCTCTCTCTTCGTTATCCACATATTCCGTCTCTTTCCCCCTCTTATTATTCTGTTTCGTTATATTCCCATTTTCTAAATTTTCCTCATTTTCATACGCCTCTCCTTCGCCTTTGTCTTACTCGTTTCCTCCTTCTATCTTTCGCTATTTCGTTAAATTCCCATCATTATTTCCCTTCTCACATCCGCCTTTTTTCGTCTATTTTCCCTTCCCCTTCCTTCTTTGTGCTCCGTGTTCCCCATCTTTCGCCCTTCTCCTTCTCCTCCTCCTCCACTTTCTTGACATTCTTTCTTCTTTCGCTTCTCATATAATTTCCTCCCGTCCTACCGGCTGCATGATTTATCTCACCTGCCTATCATCTACCGATCTTTCAATTATTCTCTCTTTATTCTTTCTACTAACTGTCTATCACCCGTACAATTACATCCATTTATTCTCCTTTCAAACATCTATCTATCTACCTTTTCCTTACCCTATCTCTTTCTTTTCTTTCTATAATCTGTCTATCTCCCGTAGAATCACATCTATCTATTATATTTCTATCTATCTATTTATCAACCTTTCCCATTAACTTATCTCTTAATAATTTCTATCATCTATGTATCTAAGGTATTATCATGTCTATTTGATTTATCTATCAGTCTATCTAGGGTATCTACTCCAATTTGATATATATATCTTTTATTATTACCATCGTCCTTGCTTCCTTCTTTAATTCTTTCCTTGTTGCTACTTACTACGTTTGTTAATGACATTACCGACTATTATCATTCCTGTCTTTATTATCATAATCATCATTACCACTAGATCATCATCATCAATACAATCATCATTATCATCATAGTGATAATAATAGGAAGAGAAAAACATGTAGGAGGGACGGAGGAAGGAGAGTAGGAATGAGAAGAAAGAGGGAGAAGAAAGAAAAAAAAAAGGAAGAAACGGAGCGCCGAGGGAAGAGAGGGGGGGGGAAAGGAGAAAAAAAAGGAGAAGGGACGAAGTGGAATGGAACAAGGGACGGGTAGGAAAGCGGGGAACAGGAGGAGAGAAGGAAAACAAGTGAGACAAAAGAACAAGGAGAAAGGAATGTAGGGAGACATTCAAAAGAGGGTGAGTGATGAAGGAGCGAAGAAAGAAAGAGAGGAGAGAGGAGTGATGCAAGAAAGTGAATAAGAAAATATTGAGAATGAGAGAAAAGACAATAAAACAACACAGCTATCTGTACCTTGAAATGCAAAAAAAGAAAGACAGAAAAAAAATTAGAAAGGAGAATAAACAAAAGAGAAAAGAAGAAAATAAACCATCAGCTGAGCAGAGAAAAAAATAAAAGAAAGGAAAATAATAAGAAAAAGAAAAAATAAAAGAAAGGAAAATAATAAGAAAAAGAGAAAATAATAAAACGGAGGAAAGGTGAATATGAGCGAGGAACCAATAAAAAGAGAGCTTGAAGATAAGAAGACAAAAATCACCTGCTAGGAAAATAAGCCAAAAGAGGCAGATGCCACATAAAAACAAAATGAGCGTGAAGATGAGAAGAAAAAGAAGAAGAAGCAGAAGCGGAAAAAGAAGAAGAAGAAGAAGAAGAAGAAGAAGAAGAAGAAGAGGAAGAAGAAGAAAAGAAAAAAAAGAATAAAAAAGAAAAAGAAAAAGAAAAAAAGGAAAAAAAAATGCGAGGGGAGAAGGTGATGACGTCACACCAGGTTGCAAGCGTCTACTAACAACCCAGAAAAGAGACAGATGCCACAGTCCTCACCAACACTGTCGAAACTGAAGGGGAGCTACTGAAGATAAACGTGGAACCAATAAATTGTGATGATAATAAGAAAAAAAAACTGAAATATACGCAAGGGGAGAGCAGATGATGACGTCACAAAAGGCAGTAAAGCACTAAACAACAATGAAGGGAAGGAGAGAGAGTGAAGAAGGAGAAAGAGTGAAGAAGGAGAGGGGAAGGAGCGAGCAAGGGAAGGAGCGAAAGGAAGAGAGAGTGAAGAGTGGAAAAGGAGAAAGAGGAGAGGGGAGGGAGATGCAAGGGAGGGGTGAGGTGAAGGAGAGGGAGAGGGAGAGGGAGAGGGAGAAGGAGAGGGGAGAAGGAGAGGTAAAGAGAGTGAGAGAGAAAGAGAGAAAGAGAGAGAGAGAGTAAAGAGAGAGAGAGAGAGAGAGAGAGAGAGAGAGAGAGAGAGAGAGAGAGAGAGAGAGAGAGAGAGAGAGAGAGAGAGAGAGAGAGAGAGAGAGAGAGAGAGAGAGAGAGAGGAGAAGAGAGAGGGGGAAAGAGAGAAGAGAGAGAGAGAGAGAGAGAGAGA
>NW_028234405.1:49094134-49096634 GCF_977035675.1 Penaeus japonicus
ATATATTTATATATTATTATTATATATTATATTATCTATATATATATATATATATATATATATATCACCCCATATATATATATATATATATATGTATATATATATATATATATATATATAAATATATATATATATATATATATATATATAATATATTATATATATATATTATATATATATATATATTATATATATATATATATATATATATATATATATTATATATATATATATAATATATTTATAATATATATATTATATATATATTATATATATATATATATATATATATATATATATATATATTATATATATATATATATTATATATATATATACTATATATATATATATATATATATATATATATATATATATATATATATATATATATATATATATATATAAATATATATATATATATACATATATATATATGTATATATATATATATATATATATATATATATATATATATATATATATAGATAGATAGATAGATAGATAGATAGATAGATAGATATAGAGATATATATACATACATACATACATATATATATATATATATATATATATATATATATATATATATATATATATATATATAATATTTTTTTCTTTTTTTTGTTACTATCATTAATACTAATATTATTGTCAATATCAATATTAACAATATTATTATTACAACAATAGCAATAAATAAAACAATTTTTACTTTTCCTTGCAAAAACTCGAGGAATATGGTTAACAGGTGAGGTCAAATATCTGACTTCTTGGCAACTAAACCTAAGTAAGAAAAAGAAAGAAAAAACAAAATATGATTCCCAGCGTCAATGGGTTAAAAATTATAAAAAATCCAATTAACCAATAAAATTTTATACGGATGGTAGTTCCCAAAGAGACACCTACTTCAAGGATTCAAATAAAATCTTATTCTTTCATACTGAATACAAAGGTAGGGATAAAAATTTTGCTTTCCAAAACTTAAAACCTTATGGTAAACGTAATGATAGGAAGAAAGTCAGTAGTTGTATAAAGAGCAACTGTCTTTCAAATTGGAATTCTTTCTAATTCCATTTTGAGACCTGATTTGATATGTGATTGATAGCCTTTAATTTAAAGGTCAACACATAATTGCCATGTCCTCCACAAGGCAAACGAACCTTCACCATACATGCTCCGGCAAGATGGATCTTAGACTGGTTCCTCATTTGAAAATAAGTCTCTAGGGAGATCTAGAAGGTCTGCCTTATCCAAATCAGTGGTGATGATTTGTTATATAAAGTCTAAAGCTATAAATAATACATAAAGCAACACTATTAGGTATAAAGAAATATATAGAAATCATATCTTAGTAAAATATAACATGTCAACCTCTCAGTCAGCTTATTGTAATATATGGAACCAATTCAAGTTATACCTTGTTGAATATATAACATTTATTGCTCTTTGCTAGTGTATCACTTCACACAGGCCCATCCTGCATAATTTTCTCTCTAAATCTTTAAATCGCATACCACAGAAATATAATTTTCCACTAAATTTTGGATATGGTGTTCTTTAAGATTTCACAAAAGAAACCATAATAGTATTCACTTTTATCAACAAAAATTACTTTGGATTTCACAAAATACTATTGAAAGCACCAATATAAATCAGTATTTTCTCTACACTAGAATATATCTATCAGTAAAAATAGTTTTACATATCAAAGTCTAATGGGGGTAATCCTTTCAAAAATCTGGGTAAAAACAGATACACTGTTGCATTAATGTAAATGCACAAGCACATTATAGCATGTGAAAAGTATATACATACATATATAAATAAACACACACACACACACACACATACACATACACATACACATACACATACACATACACATACACATACACATACACATACACATACACATACACATACACATACACATACACATACACATACACATACACATACACATACACATACACATACACATACACATACACATACACATACACACACACACACACACACATGTATATATATAATATATATATATATATATATATAATATATATATATATATATATATATATATAAGTATATTACAAAATGTTCTAAATTCCAATATAAAGTGAGAGTAGAACATATTCCATGCAGCCACTTTGTACTGAAAAACTGTCACCTACTTGAACTTTCTTTTCCCTCCAAAATATATTCCTTAATAACAGGCATGCAATTCGAAAGTATTCCTAATCAAAATATAAACCAATTTATATCAAAATATAACATACTTCATGACAAGTATACAAAATAGAATTAATAATGTAAAAGGAAAATTACTAAACATGTAGCCAAGTATACGAAATGTGTTCTCTTCTAAAGAAAAATCACATAAGAATCTATGAATTATTCATACTAATTATAAGAAAAATACAAAGATACACCATCCATCCATTAGAAGAAAATTACCTTTTTAATCTTTTCTTTCTCTGAGGAGGGTCGGGCATCGG
>NW_028234405.1:49104134-49114134 GCF_977035675.1 Penaeus japonicus
CACGTGGTTGGAAAATATCCCCAGACCTGGGTGATGTCCTGAGACATCGTGCCTTTTCTTGGCGAAATCCAGGTGGGCTAATTGTGAGCTCCTGAAACATCAGTAATAGAACACTAGATTGTTCTTAAATAAATTTATGTTTCATAATTTCTTAGACTTTGTTACAATTGGTTTAGGTGTTTGAATGTCATAAAATGTGATATAACATGACGTCAAATTTTTTTTTTAAATGACGCCACAGAAAACTAAGTGATATTGATGACTTCATGGTAATTTCTGCTTCTGATCGGTTGAGAAAAAATATCTGAGATACAAAATTAAAAATACTGGTATAATACTATTCCTAATTTGTCGATTACCCATGATCTCACATAATGCCATATCATGAGGTACATGTATGATTATTTATATTGTTCTTTTCATTTTGGACAAAGAAAGATAAGTATAAAACATCTTTTCCAATACCCGACTAAAATAATGCCTCCACTTTCCATTGCTATCATCACATAGAAGTGAAGAATATAGGCAAAGTTCAATATAATAACATTAGAAAAGCATTTCTGTATCATGTTATTTCAACTAAAATAACTACTCTGAACATGGCAATACCTTTACATGCATTACATTGTAGACGCATCCATGCAAACCATAAGAATAGGGTGGGTGAAAAACGCTCTGAGAGGTTCAGCGTGGCCCCACGCAGTGAGAAAACACCTCGGAACAAAGCGTTGCGCGTTTGTTATCTTCCCAGCGGAAGCAGGAGTAGGCAAAAATATGTCCCGGTGCGAATGGGTTAATCTTAATTAGCATTCAGCTAAACATACAGGTTTTATGTTTCCCATTACTTACACAGGAAACTCCATTTCATGCGCATGGTTCACTGAGCGTAAGCCCGCATGACTCAGTTCTGGCCAATATCTCACAATAATCTCTTCTAGTGCAGCTCTGTAGCAGTGCACCTGTAAAATGAATATCATCTTAGACAGTACAATATGCCTATTTTTTTTCTAAGTTGTTTTTAAAATTTTACAGTTCCTTAATTAACTTCAATACATACATACATATATATATATATATATATATATATATATTATATATATATATATATATATATATATATTTATATATATATATATATATATATATATATATATATATATATATATATATATATATATATATATATATATATATATATATATATATATATATACATATATATATATATATATATATATATATATATATATATATATATATATATATATATATTCATATATATGTATATATATATTCATATATACATATATATATATATATTATATATATATATATATATATATATATATATATATAATATATATATATATTAATATATATATATACATACATATATATATATTCTTCAAATTATTTAAAGAAATTAGTCACTACAATCCATAATCTCATCCCTTTACTTGAATTAAACAAGACAAAGACAGTGAATGGAAAGGAAAAAATAAAATAAAAGGATATTAAAAGAATGAAAAACAAAACCAGAAATTAAAAAATTACCTTAAGATTATCAGCTCCTAAATGTAGTCGTTCCGCGTACATTTCAATGGCATGGCATGCAACTTCACGAGCTTCGTAACTTAGCTCATTCCCTGCTATTGTCTGCACTGCTTTACTCATGGGATATCCTGGGTCTTCTGTCACATCACTGGAAGAAAAATTAACGAAATCAAAACTGAGCTAATTGAAAGGTTAAATATTCTTTGCTTTCCCTTTAAATATCTTCTTTTCATTAACTGTACGTTGAACGAACTGTCATGCAGAGGGGGATTGAAATATTGAACCGAGTATTGTTTTCAAACTATATTTGTAAGACTAAAAAGCTGAAGAAAAAATCAAACTGAAATATTTTTTTATTTCATTTTCTGCGTGCATTTTCTTCATTACCTTAAAAAGAAAGGCCTACTTTGCTTGGGATAAGGTGCATTCAAAAATAAATACATTTCCTCAAAGTTTCTTTATTTACCTCTACTACAAGCCCATAGCAATATATACATATATATACATATATCAATCATCTGATTTAAATGCAGTTGGTTGGTTTGCAAGACTATTAGAATACATCAGCAACCACTGAGCTTCATTTTTAGATTTCATCCAGAACCCTTTTTAAAGCCAGTGAAGAGAAAAGATTTTTTTTTCAGAATTCTTTCAAAACAACAACTAAGACAATATTAAACATTCAGGCTCCAAGGTTACTAGGATACTCATTAAAAGTTTATTACAAACATATGTCTCAAAGAAAGTTTTTACTATGGGATTGTACAAAGGACTATATATGTATCTTTTTAGGGGGGAAGGGTTAGCCCCCTTAGGGATTATCTTAACAGAAGCATAATTCAATTGTTTACAACTCTACCAATTTTCACTAAATTATCTCTATCCACTATCTCTTTATAGGTCTATAAATAGCACAGTTGTGAGAGTCTACTTAAGACGACCTTTCAATTTCTCAAATACAGTTATATCTATGATATTCATACTAGCTTTTAACCCATTGCATATGGGGGCCGAGTAAGCTAACTGGCTGTCAGATCAGGCTAACTCTGACACCACAGGTATTACTTAAGATTTTGAGGGAGGGGGAAAACATTTTCTCCACCCTCCTGGCAGCACAGACTTGGCTAACAAACATTTTCCCTTAAACGTCACAAACAAGGGTTTAGGCTAACTTTGGAAGGCTGAAGCTCTGAATATAATGACATAGTTTCCAATGCCATGTCTTGCCATATTGATGCCCAACTTTTAGGCCTAAATGGAGAGGTCATATACTTTATGACACCCGTCCACAAGGCCCAAAACTCCAATTTGCGTGTGTGTGTGTGTGTGTGTGTGTGTGTGTGTGTGTGTGTGTGTGTGTGTGTGTGTGTGTGTGTGTGTGTGTGTGTGTGTGTGTGTGTGTGTGTGTGTGTGTATGTGTGTGTGTGTGTTTGTGTGTGTGTGTGTGTGTGTGTGTGTGTGTGTGTGTGTGTGTGTGTGTGTGTGAGTGTGTGTGTGTCTGTGTGTGTGTTTGTATGGAGAAAACATTAAATGATAGACAGATAAGCAGAATTTGATCCACATATATAAATATGCAGATATGCAAATATATAGATACAGATAAAGATACAGCTGCATAGATATATACAGCATGTAAACATACCTAACCGTATCCAGTTTCATGTAACAACAGCCAACAGATACAACTGCATGGCATGTGGGCATGTTAGTGAATATTCTCAGCATAGTGGGTGCCAAGTTCCCACAAGTGTGCAACCCCAAAAGACCGCACACGCCTCCTCTTCCTTCTAATTCAGGCCACGCTCCTGTTACAGCCTGAAAGGTTTAATATCTAATAATTTATATGAAAATTTCATGCAAACTTGTTCTACAACTTAACATGTCTACTAAACCTTAAGTAATAAGTCGTATAGTCAATCCAGCAAATCAAATAACTCCTTCACAAAGAGGAACTATAGTCTCAAACTATAAATATATCATTAATCTCAAACTTTAATAACCTTGATAGAAGTATCTCATTACTTCTTTAAACGCCTCATGACTCATGTCTGGTTCCAGATGGCACACGGTGTGGCGGGGAGAAGGCGGCAGTTCGGGGAGAGACGCATACCTCCTCTTCATCTTCTCTGCTGCTAACTCTAACTGATTGTCAAATTTTCTGAAATATGTATCGTAAGTGTGTGACTATTTCATGACAAAAGTGGTATGACTATTTGAATGTTATTTCTTCTAATCAAATGGGATTGGTCTATTATTTTTAACAAAAGTTGATTCTAGCATTTCCGTACTTTTGACTAAATTAAGGAAGTAGGAAGAATACAATAAAAATGAGTGAGAAAAAATTATAACAGTGTTATCACTAAAATAATTAAATCACAAAATATGTATTTCCCATACATACAGTTCAAATTTCTGAGATATGCATATAAAATTACCCACTTTGCTCCCCTGATGAACTCATCCTGTGCTTCCAGACACACAACTCTCACATCGTGTCCATAGGCCAGGAGTCTCGAGAGGTGTCCCTGACCTGACCCGACATCCACCATCACTCCATCGCATGTCGTACGAGCCACATACCCAGCCACTAATGATAAGCGGGCGACCTCATGCTGCTTCTTGGGTTTTAGGTGTCTGCGAAACACATGTTGTAGTAACTTGTGTTGACCAGCAGCTGTGAATGTACAATTCAATATTGATGGTCACATTGTATTTATTCTGGAATTACAACATGATATCAATTCAAATTCTAAATAAGCTATCAGATTAACTATTAGTAATTTCCAGATACAAATGCGAGTAAACCCTATAGGAGAATTATTCTCACCTGCACTTAACTCATTATCTGCAGTTCCCCAGTTAACGGTTATCTGTTGCAGGGGATGTGATGATCCTGTGAACCCGGTACTATCAATGGAATTACTGTCTTCTGAATTTGTTTGGCAATTTCTTTCAGATGTAGTTTCATTATCAACAGTCTCTGAAATTTCTTGAGCAAATCCTTGTCGTCTAATGTATTCTGTGAAGGGTTCTGCTGAGGTCACTGGCTTCCTTGGGAGAGTGTATGCATTGCAAGAAGCTCGAAATGCAAGTAGAGAGAGCGGCCAAACCTTCTGTTGGCTGGAAAATTACCAAATACAAATATATATAAACATTCCATATCACATAACTTTCTTCATTCTGCAGTCAACTATATGAGAGTTTATACTTCTTAAGCTGTATAAAATAATCAATTGCAGAAAAAAATAGCTTTTTGGAACAAAGAATTGAGGTAATGATTATCCCTAAAAATGTTACACACCTGAAAGATTTATCCTGAGACAAAAAATCAGCCAAATTGCTTGAAGTTATTGTATCAAGAACTTCTTGCCAGCTTGGATTAAGTTTTGACCATAAATCTCTTGTAAAAAAATCCTGTAAGGAAAAAACATTATCAATAACTACTGAACTATTTACAATCACACTACATCAGTATATGATAAAAATATTACAGAATAATATATCAAGGTATGAAAGAGGGAATAGCAGTTTAGTTAAAATATTGGTAACAAGAAATCAATATTTATTTTGTCTTGTTATAATAATATTTATATATAAATATATAAATATATAAATATAAATATATATATATATATATATATAAATATATATATATATATATATATATATATATATATATATATATGTATATATATGTATATGTATATTCAATAACTAACATAATCATGAAACTATATATCTAAAATGTTACCAAAGGGTTCTCTGTACTAACAACCACGAAATTAACAGTCATATTCAGTAAATGTTCACAAGAAACCTGCCACTGGACTATGAGCTTTGCCTATGAATCTACTTTTCCTCTTCTGGCACTCTGTCAAAGGACAACAAACCCCCACCATGTATTTTCTTACAAGACAGAGTTTGCTGACTGTTGTCTGATGTTTTGCCCCAAAAGTGTTTGTACCTCCAGATTCTTGACCAACTTACCATGGAATGATTATCCTTATTGATACAGTGTTCTTTTACAGTGTTTGTTATAAAATACATAACAGAATATTCTTTCAAGTCATGGTTTGTAGTAGAAGCGTTGTACTTCAGTGTAGTATCATAGATAAAAATCAAAACTCAAAAGAATGAGCTGAAGTTGCCAGGAGATATCCAGGCTTGCCACCCAGAATCGACATGAGAACCTGGAGGCACAAATTCATTTGGGTGAAAACTCTAGACTTCTTGAAGATTTCCCTGACAACCTATTAACAATAAGAAATGAAATAAGCTCTAAGTCGCAAGAGTATCGACATTGGTAATTTTTTTTCACCGACTGAGCGCTGAAGGCATGGAGGCCACAGTAATTGCTTGACACTGCATCACAATCCAGTCAGACTCAAAATTCCAAGCTTTCCATAAAATATCTCGGAAATTTTAATTGGTATGGATTAGTCAGGAACACGGCCAATCACAAGAAAAGTAACATATTCTGATAGCCACTGCAGGTGTCATGCAAACCCTTATCATGTGACCAAATTGGACATAAATACACACCAAAACATATGTCTCTAATAAATGTCTATAGAGATCAAGAAGTTTTACGGCATTTCTGGTAAAGTCTTTCCACGCCGCCACATTATCATGTCTCAGACACACGTAATTTGACATCTTCAGTTGCTAAAATATTACTTTACTACTTAATAAACCTCTGATAACACAAATAGAATAATAATAACATAGAGTAATATGATCTTCGTTCCTTAATCCCTGCTCTCCTCTGACAGCAGGTGTTTTTGAAATGATGTAATAGTTAGCAACAGCTGATGTAAACACGAGGGAGGATGAATATAAGATTTTCTTTTCTTTATTAAAAAAAATATCAATATATATATAATCCAATGCATCGGATCAATATTAATTATGATAGGATATAGGATTATCTAATATTTATTGTTTCTCTTTCTTAGCAATAGTAAATACGAGTGAAGTGAACGTGGATGTAAATCTGAATTCCTTCCTCATTGGGAAAGCAAATTCGCTCAATCGTTTATATCGACGTCAAACTGCATCTTATTTGTTGAAGAGGTTTTTCATTTATTTGACTTCGGTCGCTAACTGTCATAGGAATGTTTTGTGTGTGTGTGTCTGTAAAAAAGGAAGGAAAGAAAAAAATATATATATATATACATGCATATATGTTTATATATATTTATCTATATATATTTATCTTTATATCAGTCTCTCTCTCTCTCTCTAAATATATATATATATATATATATATATATATATATATATATATATATATATATATATATATATATATACATACACACACACACACACACACACACACACACACACACAACACACACACACACACACGCCCGCACACAGACACACACACACACACACACACACCACACACACACACACACACACACACACACATACATATATATACACGTCACACACACACACAACATACATATATACGTTTATGTATATGTATATATATATATATTATATATAATATATATATATATATATATATATATATACATATACATATCTATCTATCAGTCGATATGTATATATATATATATATATATATATATATATATATATATATATATATATATATATATATATTCATACTTCCGTAACTGAATATCCTATGAATTAATATATCTACTATAAGGATTAGAGTAAAAAAAAACAAAATCACACATTATAGGAAAAGGTTTTATTTCTATATTATATACATCATATGTCCGTGTTTGAAGTGGAAATCACCAGGGATATATATATTTAAAAAAATGTTACATAACAAATTAACATCAGCAAGTCATTCTATATGCGTAGGGTATTTGACATCATGAAATATACGGCGTTAAGAATATGACATTATCAATGACAGTCACCCTGAGTTTTATATGTCCAGATCTGGTAAGGCGATCAATGGTGGTATAAGCTTCTGCATTTATGGGTAACAGTTGAGTTTCACCGTCTATCGTTAATCTTGCAAAGTACTCAGAATCATCTGTTGCAGTTCCGAACACTTCAGGATTTTCATTCACTGTATCTAGCAACGCCCTAGCTGGATCCTGCAACACTTTCTGGGTACCGAGGTCCTGCAACACTTTCTGGGTATTGAGATCCTGCAACACTTTCTGGGTATCGAGGTCCTGCAACACTTTCTGGGTATCGGTGATAATTATCGTTTTAGGTGCGTCGGATAATCTTTTATTAATCTTTTCTGGTTCAGAGTCTGAACGTCCCAGAGTTGTTACCAAGAAGGAATCATCGAGAACTGTAACAGGTAGTTGTGTTTTACTCGTGACCTCGACTTGTTTTTGTGTTTCTGTTGTGGCTGATGTGGTACTTACTGGCGAAACTGTAGTTGATTTTGTGGGATTGTGAGTTACGATTTGCGTGTTGGTCTTAGGCAAGAGAGATGCGGATGTCGGCTTTATGGACTTAATAGAATGAAGATTACTTGTGTTATGTATCATTTCTTCGGTGAAAGGGACATGACCGGTGTTTTGTTCATGTGCTGCGGGAGATGAAGTTGGTGCACTTAAATTGTGACTATCAAGTATTGAATCAAACAGTGACTGCCTTGGTAAAACATCACTACTATGTAGAATTGGCACTGTCTGTATGGTAGGCATTTCTCTGGACTCATTTTGTGTAATAGTGTTGGATAATACTGATGTAATCGGTGAAATAGTCTTGAAATAGGTCGTAATATCAGAAGAATCATGAAAAGAAGGCACAACAGTTGCGTGAAAAGAGCCGTCATTATTAGTATTGGTCACACTCGGAATATCTTCAGGGTTCGCCGGAATTACAGTATCTGTGGGGAAAATATTTGAAACTGGGGTAGGGCTGATACCTTCGTGTGCTAAAGGAGATATACTTGTAAAAACGTTTGAGTCTGCGGTTCGCAAAGCCGGAGAAGCCGTGGCGGTATCAAGAAATTCGGTGTTTGCTTTTGTGTTCATATGGTCCGATTTAACGCCTCTGTTTTGTGAATTATATGATGAAGTTATGAGAGGACTCATAAGCGATTCTATATCCAATGCAGACAATGTATGCGTTTCTCTGTGCAACTCAATATTAGATATATAATCCACATATGTTTCGTAATTATCAGAGCTCGTCTGATCTACAGATGATGATATCATGTTATATGGCTTATCAGTTTCAAAACCAGAAACCGTTTCTAGATTTGTTGTGATCTGTTTTGTCTTTGAATGTGGATCTTCTATTTTCTGAGAATTTAGTGCAATATGTTGAAACTGCATGATTCTGCTTTCAAGAGGACCAAGCGATGGTGTCGTTTCTAGAACAAGGACTGAACTTTGAAGCAGTTGGTCTTTTACGGAAAGCAGTTTACTTACTTCCTGTCCAAATCCTGAACCAACTTTTTCCTCGCTTGCTGCAGAAAGAGAAGATACTAACTCAGGAGTGGACACAACTGTAGAAGTAAAATCAGCCGAGTCCTCCATGCTGGAATAGATCATCAAAGTAGTAGACGGCAACTGTTCCGTCTCATCTCCCTGGTTTCCGTTCGGATTCCCTGAATTGTGCAGGACGTCGCATTCTAAAACTGCGAGAGGATCGTGCCCAAGATCGTCTTCAAGTCGTTTCTCTAGTTGGTTGTGACTGATACTGAACCAATCTGCTGTTATCATGAAGTTCTGCAACCCCCTGAAATTCTTCAAAGAGAGCATAAAGCTGCTACTGTGTATCGGACCAACTTCGAATGGTGTCCTGTACTCATCCAGGTGGTGAACGCTGATTGTAGGCACGTGGAAGATGTAGCGGCGAGATAACACCACTTCCGTCATCACCCCTTTTAGGTAACAGGTCCCGTGGAGACTTGTAACTGAATCAATTGACGAATCAGAACTTTGTGCCTGGTCAGGAGGGTTCAACAATTGTGTAGAAGCTGTGGACCTGTTGGCAATAGTGGTTCGCGTGAAAGGTGTCTGATCTGAAGATGAGATTAAATCGTTACGAGGAAGTTTGGCGTCTTGAGTTGTTCCAAGATTTACTGAACTTCTTAAACTTGCCTGATCCAGAGACGTTTCCATGGGATCATGTTGCGTGATAAGAACTGAGCTCACCTGGGGCACAAAAGTGTCCATACTGATATCAACTGATACAAACTCATCACTTGTATCATCCAAGGTATCATTATTCGTCAAAAATACACGACGAAGCCTTTGCTCATCCACATTCGCCGAATCTTCATAGACATCAGGAGGTATCATGAAATCTGGCATGTGGTGATGTGATTCTGACATCACCGCTGTTCCTGAATCGTGAATCCTCGCTTCATTGTTACTGATCGGATTTTCAGATAAAGTCATATCATGGCGATCTCTGACTGGCGTTTCTTCGGCAACATCGTCCTCATGACGGTACTGATGTTCACTTCTTGTCACTTCCT
>NW_028234405.1:49136634-49139134 GCF_977035675.1 Penaeus japonicus
ATCATACACGCTCTTCAAATACTCAAAGAAATCATAGGAATGCAATCTTGAATCATGCAATCAACGTTACAAAATAATCAACCACAACTTATTCATACCATTGTGAACTATGGCCATATCCTGTCCGAATTTTGATAGACCAAGTCAGTTCAGTTTGTCATTCGTAACTTAATCCTATGAATACCTATCAGATATCGGGTCTGAGCTAAACTCGCTGGGAATCGAAAGTTGAATGGAAACTTGTCCCATGTAATAAAAAAAAAAAATAAATAAATAAAAAGAATGAAGAAAAATACTTAATTGGTTAGACATGGGAAACGTTTAAGACACTATAACTAATTTTGATTTGCGTTTTTTCTGTGCCAAATATTTTTTTTTTTTTTTTTAAGTTTGGATATATGTTGCAACACGAATGTCTTTTATTTGTTGATCTTTAAAATGAGAATTGGTGTCACTAATGAACAAAATGTTATACAGGTTTTGTCAACATCATTATCATTCTCCTCCTCCTTGTCATCATCATTATTATCCTTATCGTTATCATCATTATCGGTATCATCATCATCATCACCACCATCACCTCCTCCTCCTCCTCATCGTTATCATCATCATTATCATCATCATCACCACCTCCTCCTCTTCCTCATCATCATCACTACATCATCACTATCATCATCTTTATAATGTTATCGATTATCTCTATCATTGCTTTTTCATTAGGATGATAATATTAACGATAACAGTAATGATAATGATGATGATAACGAAAATGATGATGATAATAATGATTACATCGATGTTGATAATGATAACATCAACGATAATAATAATGATAATAACGACCATCACTATCATCCACATCATTAACTCTCACCATTCATATTAATCGTCACATTTATCATCATCATCATTGTTATCATCACCATGCAACGCCGACCAGCGCATTGCAAAGTCAATTTCCCCATGACCGATACAGCCGCCATGAGAACCAGCAATTCATAATGCTAGTCTTTCCCGTTATCTTCGCTTAGACCAGAAACTCGCCTGGTGGTGTGCGGACTGTGTGTGTGTACTTTGTGGATAAACAAATGAGGGTCTGTGGTCTGTCTGTGTCTCTGTCTCTGTCTCTCTCTCTGTCTCTGTCTCTGTCTCTCTATCTCTATCTCTATCTCTATCTCTATCTCTATCTCTATCTCTATCTCTATCTCTATCTCTATCTCTATCTCTATCTCTATCTCTGTCTCTCTCTCTCTCTCTCTCTCTCTCTCTCTCTCTCTCTCTCTCTCTCTCTCTCTCTCTCTCTCTCTCTCTCTCTCTCTCTCTCTCTCTCTCTCTCTCTCTGTCTTGTTTGGTACTAACGAGCGACGTAACTTTTTTTTGAGGGAGGGGGGGGTTAACAGTATGGCAATAAGAAAGGTTGTTTGCACTTCGGGTCTTCTTGTTGGAACGTCTTGTGATTAAACATAAGGATATTCATCTTTATGTCATGTGTGTGGGTAATAATTGAAACAAGGTATTCTGTTTTGATGGCAATAGTGATTTGGTACAGCTGCCTGTGTAATAGATAAATATTTATATTTATATATATATATATATATATATCTATATATATATATATATATATATATATATATATGTATATACGCACACACACTCACACACACACACACACACACACATATATATATATGTATATATATGTATATATATATATGTATATATGTATATATATACACTGTATATATATATATATAATATATATATATATATATATATATATATATATATATATATATATATGTATATATATTTTTTTCTTCTTTATATATATATGTATATGTATATATATATATATATATATATATATATATATATATATATATATATATATACATATATATATATATATATATATATATATATATATATATATACTGTATATATATATGTATATATATATGTACATATATATGCATATATATATATGTATATATATTTTTTTCTTTTCTTTTTTTCTTCTTTGTCTTTCTTTTTTCTTTTCTTTCTTTCTTTCTTTTCTTCCTTTCTTTTTTTTCTTTTCTTTCTCTTATTCTTGAGTACTTCCAAATAACCATCAGATCCTAAACATCAATGGTCCTACACATCAATTCAATACCAATCAAATCACGACCTCCACATGACCACATAGTTTAAAACGACCGTGACATTTGAAGGTCGTGTCCCATCTATGTCCCTGACGAATAAACCTCAGGTTATGGACTGTAACAACCAGTTTTTTTGTTATGGTTGTCACTCCCATTGATCATTCAATAACAATATCTATTCTATCAGATTTTTGAGTGGCTGTAATGAGTATATCATAACAAATAGATGGATGTTATAAAATACAACTAAATGGTATACATTATATTCATAACAAAGGCTATTCAAGATGGCAAAATAAAACATACACCAATACACTCTTTCTTTTTAACGGTTTCCATAGCAAAACTATGAGATA
>NW_028234405.1:49171634-49174134 GCF_977035675.1 Penaeus japonicus
AACTTAAAAAAAATAGTTTCTTTTTTTTTTTCTTTGCATGTAGTTCTCTTCTCATAGTTGTATATATTTGCTTCATACTCACAAATACTGTTTCGTTTCTTGGTTTTGGTTTTATGTTACTGGTATGTAAGTCAGTAACTGAAATGTGAATAAAGTTTATATCAATGCTCAATTCTCTTACGAAAACAATCCTTGGCATTCAGCCATAAACATTATAAAACACATCTTTGATATTCATGGTTAGATCAGAAATACGGATTCACATATACCAATACTAAATCACACGTCATTAGTCAAAATACACATCCCTGTTATCTAATAAAGATAATAAATACAGATTCATATAGTCATCACAATCGAAAAAATCTGTCTATTTACGAGAGAAGAAATAGATGTGTGATGTTCATCCGGGGACTCGCGGATTTGTACAGGTGTGTTCAGAGGTTTTCGGATCGTCTTTTCCTGTGAAATAAGTACCGTACCTACGCACTGGAACTTAATGAGGACAGGGTACGTTATTTTTTGCTGTGTCCTTAGTTTCTTTGGGGTTTGTTTGTACCTTTAGAGTGTTTAGGGAAGGTCCGTGATTTTTGGTTTCTTTAGTGGAAATCACGTGGATTTTTTACTTTTTTTTTGTGTGTGTGTGTTCTTTTCACTAATGCCATATTCGCTTATGCACTGTTGCTTAGCCTTCGGGGGATTGCATCTTCAGCTTATATCGTCGCAACTAAACGTTTTCATATTGCAACACCAACAAGACATACGCAACACCAACACGTGACGAATCCGCACCACACCAGCATACACCACCAATACCAGACACGACCAACCACACACACCATCACCACAACCACCACACCACACAGCACCACTCGTCGGTCGCTCGCTCGCTCCATCACCCTCACGCCAACACCACCGCCACAGCGCACGCTCCAGCTGAGTGGCGTGGCGGTGGTGGAGGTAGTGTGGCATGGGTAGCGTGGTGGCCGCAGCAGTTCGACTACCGCAGTGAGGCTGTGTTCGCTGTGGTGTGAGGGGCCTGCTGGAGCTATCGGCTGGGGGAGGGGGGTAAGTGGCACGGGGGGGGGAGCACAGAGGGATGGGTGGTGTGGGTTGAAGATCTTTGGGACGATCGGTGATTCAACCTTATCTACGTTTTTTATGTGTTATTAGTATCTTTTTTTTTTGAGGGGGTAGACTTCTATTTTTGGTGTTTGGTGTTATCACCTGAGGAAACGGTGTTTGGTGTTAGTGTTCCGTGTTATTAGATTCTGGAAGTGTTTTTCCCCCACCCGTTCTCGTTCTCCCTCTCTCTCTCTCTCTCTCCCTGTCTCCCCCTACCCCCCCCTCTTTCTCTCTCCCTTGACGTAGAGAGGAACGTAACGAACAGTTCTGAAAACTTTCGTCTCTGTTTCGTACCATATATGTTTTTTTTTGTGTGTGTGCATTTTCGTCACCCTCGCCAACACACACTCAATTGGATGAAAAAAAAAGGATGCTGTTGTTTTTTCGAAGTTAAACTTTTGGAACTTCTTAAAAAAAAACTCATGCCTGAAGTTATGTTTATCTATAAGGTGGCGTTTTCTATAGACTTCCTCCACGTGGATGTGAACGTCCTTGGAGTGAAATATGATGTGGGATTGAGTCAAAGAAATGTTATTTAGATTCGTGAAGTTTTTTATTATTTTTATTAGAGAGGAAGTTTTGCGGGATAGTTAATTAAACACGTGAGTTAAAGCGAGAGATGTATGGATAATGGTGTTGCGGTTATATTACTAAATATTGCAGTTATGAAGATGAAAATGATGCACGTCCATAAACATGTTTTTATCGTGTTTATAAAAAAAGAAAAGGGTTTGTTGTTAGTTTAAACGTGAAAAACACCCCTCGTGAATTTCTGATATATATTCAGTTATGCTACAAGCTTAATATTATAGCCTTTTAAAGTTGTATTTTAGTTTTATTTACTCGATACCAAAATAACAAAATTATCTCAAATCGACCAAAAAAATATATCCGGGAATATCTTTTCCATACACCATAACACCATACAACATGAAACATATACTCCACACATCTATTTTCATCAGAATGACAATATTCCTTTGTCTTGGCCAAAATTACACTCCCAACGAGTCAGAATTGATTTGCATATTAGCGTCCGTCCGCGAAATGGTTTCTGTCAGCAATAGACATTTTTTTTTACGATCGATGTGCTTAGTGGCTGGAAAAATGACACTAATGATGCTGCTCAATAAGGCTGTGTTTTACTTGCAGATACTGTTTTTTTTATAAATGTTATTGCCGTATTGGTTATCAAATTGATGATGATGATGATGATGATTGTTGCAAATATAACGCTAGAATTGATGATGATCATTGTTGCAAATATAACGCTAGAATTGATAATGATAATTGTTGCAAATATGACGCTAGAATTGATGATATGACGCTAGTACTAATGACACTAGTACCAATGACACTAGTACTGTTATTCTGG
>NW_028234405.1:49176634-49184134 GCF_977035675.1 Penaeus japonicus
GAGAGAGAGAGAGAGAGAGAGAGAGAGAGAGAAAGGAAGAGAGAGAGAGAAAGAAAGAGAGAGAGAGAAAGAGAGAGAGCGAAATGAATGTTCCTTGAAACGCGGAAGGAGAGCGAGAGAGAGTAAGGGAAGTTTAAAGCCGAAGGTAAATGCCGCAGTTAAAGCTTGAGAACAGGTCAGGTATTTGCGGAAGAATAGGTATGCTTTGGGGGTCACGTGCTTGGGAAAAGGCAGAGGATTTGAGAAGGATGAGATGAGACTTTTGACAGAAATAAGAAGAAATCATGGGGTTTTACTTTATATGTTTTTCTTTCTTTCTTCCTTTTTTTTTTTTTTTTTTTGATTGAGAAGGAAAAATGAAATAAAGGGCTGTAAGGAATATAAGGAAATAAAAAGGATTCATTATCTCCGAAAATATATGAGAAAGGATGCACAGGGTCATAAACTTAATAAAAAAAAACATTACTATCTCCGCCAAAACTAACGAACAAGCCATGCACAGAGACGCACAAGAAGGGGAGACACACTAAAAAAAAAAAAAAGAGTAATACACAACATACGTAAACATAATAAACAAACTTCTTTTCACATCAACCTTGAATATCGAGAATCATCGTCTTTTTGAAGTTTGCTAAAAGATTAAACGTTTTGCGACCCCGTGCTGAGATCAGGGCAGCACGGGCCTATATAGAAGGCAGATGGATCTAGTGTTTACATTCGCCAGGTGGGGACGTTGAGGGGAAAAGGTGGTGTTTAATATACCAGAGTGCAGGTTTGTAAGCTAGATGCGAGAGGCCATGTTTGCGCGAGCGGCGAGAGAGAAAGGGGGAGACAGAGAGAGAGAGAGAGGAGATAGGAAAAAAAAAAAGCTAGAGGGTGACAGGTAGGAGAGTGGTAAGAGAGAAAAAATGAGGAGGGAGGAAGGGGTAGAGAGAGAAGGGTGGAAATTAGAGGGGTAATGAAGGAATCACGGAGGGAGGGGAGAAAGAGAGATAGAGAGGGAGAGGGAGAGGGAGTGAGAGAGAGAGAGAGAGAGAGAGAGAGAGAGAGAGAGAGAGAGAGAGAGAGAGAGAGAGAGAGAGAGAGAGAGGGAGAGAGAGGAGGGAGGAGGGAATGGGAAAGAGAAAGAGCGAGAGAGAGAAATAAAAAGAGAGAGAAAGAGAATGAAAACGATACAGGGAGAGAAAGAAAGATAGGAAGAGCGACGGGTATAATGAAATAAATAAACCCCAAGAAATGGCAGGCAGAGTTTCTAGTCATAATAAGAGATGAGATAATGAAAACAAAAAAATAATAAATCTGATTAAATATACCCATGTCATAAATCTCACTTGCAATGAAATCATAATTCAAAAAATATATCGCAATATCTACTAATTTCTCTAGAGGACGATTGTTTTTCAATTCTAGTTCATTTGCATCACGAAATTATACGCTGCTTAGGTTATCATATCGTTTTGATTAAAGAATTATAATTTTTATTTATTTATTTATTATTTTTTTATTATTATTTTTTTTTTATTATTATTATTATTCTTAAGATGTCGCTTATTCGTATGCTTATAATTCAGTGGATTCATATTCAACTGTAAACCTATTACATCAAGTTTAACAGAAAATAAAACCTAAAGATATTTGGGAACAGCGGGCATGGCAGGGTGGTGACATTTGACCTTTGACCTATTTCGGGGTACAGACTACGATAGTAGGCCTATGTTAAAAGAAAAAAATACCATTTTTAAACTATATAATACGTGATAATGAAGATATTGTATCTGAATATAGAGTGTATATTAAAATTAAGGGTAATTAGCAATATGATTAAGAATAGGGAAGGGGCGTGGAAACTATACTCAGGTGAACCTCTTTGAATGAGTTACGCCTTGAATTTTGAACCTTCTAAGTTACTTGAAGCTCTATCATGCACTTTTAATCTCGTAGAAAATGGATATAAGAAAGAATAGATTATCTTAGAGCGTGTTGTGACTAGCAGTTGAGATTGAGTTTGATTTGACGATAGGTATGTATTTCTTACTAATTCGTGACTCCATTACGCTAACCTTTTTGTAAACTGAACCAACTCGTATAATTCAATGCATAACTGTTTAGGTTTTGTTGCACTGTATGTATAACTCTATATATGTTGTTCCACTGTATGTATAACTGTATTAATGTTGTTGCTATATTATAGTTATGGATAGTGAGGAACTAATCATGTTTTGTGTTTACGTAAGACATTCTTTCACTCAGAATAGGTGTCACGAAAACCCTTAAATACGAACTGATGTTAATATTATCTTCTAAGTCCTCGTGCTGTAATGATAAGCCATGGGAACAGATTGCGTGTTTCAGCTCCTGACCTTAACGTATGTTTTAATTTCCTTTGTCTAAGGAACGCTTTTGGTGTGTATACGGCTTTATCTTAGGATGTAAAGAAGTGTCAGTCTTTTTTATGTGAATTGGGAAAGAACAAGGGAAGTAAAAAACGCACACACACATACACACACACACACACACACACACACACACACACACACACACACACACACACACACACACACACACACACACACACACACACACACACTTACACACACACACACACACACACACACACACACACACACACACACACACACACACACACACACACACACACACACACACACACACGCATACATTCATACATACATACGTACATACGTACATACGTACATACGTACATAAATACATAAATACATAAATACATAAATACATACATACATACATACATACATACATACGTACATACGCACTTACCTACTCATATATATATATATATATATATATATATATATATATATATATATATATATATATAAAGAAAAGAAAAGAAAAGAAAGAAAAAAAAAGAGACGGAGAGAAAGAGTGTAAGAAAGAGAAAGAGAAATACGGAAGAGAGAAAAAGAGGGAGAGACAGAGACAAACACAGAACATAGGATAAAAGAAAAAAGAAAGAAGAAAGGGAGGAAAAAAAAACGAAAATGGAAAAGCATAAAGAAAGAGAAAGACCTAAGAAGTCGCGGAAAGAAACAGGCCTATATTTTAGCGCCGGGATAGCGTGTCGCTTCGCATGTTCCCGAACGTGTTAGTGGACTGGTTTTCCGACACCGGACGTTTACTCGACTTGGGTTTGCAAAAATAGTAGTTGACATGGACCAGCCGGGGATCAGAGGGTTGCAAAGAGGGAAAAGAAAAAGGAAGAGACTAGGTGAACATGGATAAATGGAAATAGAACGAGGGAATTATCGATTTGAGGAGAGAGAAGAGGGAGATGGGGAAGGAACGGGTGGGAGGTGTAGGGATTCGAACGATGTTTGTTGGTGTGTTTTAATGGCCGCGGATCTGCGCTTTGAACACTTGCAATATTAACTAACGATTTTCTGTTCACACCTGTGCCATGCATGTGGTAAGCGTGAGGGATATGCATTGCATGAAATGTCAGTGTAAAGTCCGCAGTGAAGATATTAGAGAAATGTCGCATTACTTACTTTGAGAATCAAAATTGGAAAGTATTCTTTTTTTTGCTTTGTTTGGTACGATGGCCTCGCAATAGATATATAATGATTGAAAATTGGTGTCATAAAGGAAAATATATTTATATACATATACGAGGTCTATACTAATGAAAAATCCAGGAAAAATTATAAATATATGGAAAATACTCCAAAAAAAATCAACCAAAGAAAAAAAAAATCTCTTTACATACAAAAATTCAGATAATTTCAGGAAATAGGGGTGCGAAATAACAAGGGTGCTTGCTGTGGAAAGGACAAAGGGGAAATCACTCCCCAAGTCAAATATAAAGACGATATTCCAACCTCAAGGATATCCAAGCCACTGGAATACTTTATTAAAGCCTTCATAATGGTACACACGGAACCAGACGAACAGCCCCTCCTTCAGGTAAGTTTGAACAACGTCTTCTAAGATAGAATTAAGAGAATTAAGAAGATTTTTGTGGATTCTGTTTTAGGTTATTGTTATATTTTTAAGGGTATTTTGATTACTCGAATACGATGCTTTCTCAAAAAAAAAAATAAATAAATAAAAGATAATAAAATAAATAAACAACTAGATAAATAAAAAGATAAATAAATCAGTGTTATGCTTTGATTAGAATTCCGATTGGGTGACTTCGAAGATCAGCTGGAAGTTAACTTAAAGTCTCGGGTGTAGAGGAGCGGCGCCCCCCCCCCCCACTACACCCCCTTCCCCTCCCTCCTCCCTCCCCCTCCCTCTCCCTCCCTTTATCCCTCTCCCTCTCCTTCATCCCCCTCCCTCCTTCCCTCCCCTCTCCCTCCCCCCTCCTCCCTCTCTCTCTCCCCCCTCCCTCCCTCACCTTTCCTCCTTCCCCTCCCTCCTCCCTCCTTCCCCTACCTTCCCTCCCCCTCCCTTCCCCCCTCCATCCCCCTCCCTCCCCTCCTCCCTCCCCTTCCCCACGTGCGGTCTGGCTCGCCCCGGCTCGGAACTTCGACCGGTAACTTTGCTTCACACCGAAAGGAAAGTTGGGTCACGCTGATGCTGCTTCTGCTGCCGCTACCGCCGCCGCAACAACTCCCCCCCCCCCCCCACCCCCACACACAGCACGGACTTTGCTGCCTCGGCCACCAGTGCCAGTGCCACCAACTCCCAACAAACACCGGCGCTGAATGGCCTAGGATAGGGTTGGTCTCGCTGCTTACAGCATTGCTACTATATCATCTTGTATCACATGTACACTCACGCACATACACATTCTCTCTCTCTTTCTCTCTTACTCTCTCTCTCTCTCTCTCTCTCTCTCCATCTTTCTATCTATCTGTCTACCTATCTATCTATTTATTTATCTATCTATCTATATATATATATACATATATATCTTTCTCTTTCTTTCTTTCTCTCTCCATCTATCTATCTATTTATCTATATATATCTTTCTCTTTCTCTCTCTCTCTCTCTCCATCTATCTATCTATCTATCTTGTTCTCTCTCTCTCTCTCTCTCTCTCTCTCTCTCTCTCTCTCTCTCTCTCTCTCTCTCTCTCTCTCTCTCTCCATCTCTCTCTCTCTATCTCTCTCTCTCTCTCTCTCTCTCTCTCTCTCTCTCTCTCTCTCTCTCTCTCTCTCTCTCTCTCTCTCCATCTCTCTCTCTCTCTCTCTCTCTGTGTGTGTCTCTCTCTGTCTCTCTCTGTCTCTCTCTCTCTCTCTCTCTCTCTCTCTCTCTCTCTCTCTCTCTCTCTCTCTCTCTCTCTCTCTCTCTCTCTCTCTCCTCCTCTCTCTCTCTCTCTCTCTCTCCTCTCTCTCTCTCTCTCTCTCTCTCTCTCTCTCTCTCTCTCTCTCTCTCTCTCTCTCTCTCTCTCGCTCTCTCTCTCCATCTCTCTCTCTCTCTCTCTCTCTCTGTGTGTCTCTCTCTCTCTCTCTCTCTCTCTCTCTCTCTCTCTCTCTCTCTCTCTCTCTCTCTCTCTCTCTCTCTCTCTCTCTCTCTCTCTCTCTCTCTCTCACACAACACACATCAATTCCTTCCCTAATCCAGATGTAACGAGATGGCGCTATTTTAAACCATCATTAGAGATTTTTTTTTTTAATTCTTAACTTGCTCACTGGAACATACATTATCATCTATAATGACTGAGTTACACTTTAGTTTGGGAAAGTTTTTTTTTTTTTTTTTTTTTTTTTTTTTTTTTTTTTTTGGGGGGGGGGGGGTGGAGGGTTGTCGTTATTAGCATCTTATTAGGTTTCGTATTTTTTTTCCATGTAATGAACTTTCTCTCATTCTTAGTTTACATTCTAGTTTATTTAGTTTTTCATATGTGATTTTTTTTAATGTAGGTAAAGGCGCAAGACCAGATTATTTCCTTAGTTGTGAATGAGATCGAATTACGTCACGTAAAAGAGAAGTTGTGAATGAGATCGAATTACGTCACGTAAAAGAGAAGTTGTGAATGGACCAGCATTACGTCACATAGGAGAAACCATTCACGTTTTTCGATGCTATATCTTCATCAGCATCAAACGTAATGTTATATAAGTGTGATGGAGATATGATATCGAAAATCGTGAATTTTTATGAAATTATTCATAACCTTATTTACAAAGTTATACATGCACACCCTTCTACATTCTCCATCATGTCCCCTACCCTTTGACCTCCCCCCCCTCTTAGTTTATGCCTCATGTTCCGTAATCAACGTCTTGAGGCATAGGCTAGAAGGTCGGAGAGTATGCTCCCTTGGGCATACTTACGGGGCATGGCTCTAGGGGGCGGCTGAAGCAATGATCCCGAACATATATTTACGATTTATTCTAAAATAATGAAGCACTATAGATGAAAAAGGGGGACGGTAATGAACGAGAGAGGTTGTGATCTCTCTCATATTTATTTCATGATGAGTAAATGTTGACATGTTTATTTGCGTTTGGGGATGACGTCACGCTGGTATATAAACTACATGTGATTAGGCTCTATGTTTACAGAGATCCATGTTGCTTTATGCTGTACGCGGCGTCCTTGCAATTTAGGTGTAAACACATCTGTCACGGCGCATTGTCTGTCATGACAAGCTGACAGCGCCAAGATGCATGATCTTTCTTCATCAAGTAGTTTTATGACGCCAGGCCCTTAAACACGTTCTGCCCTCTCTCATGCGATGCCACGTGGTCACATGACAACAGGCATGGAAAAGTTACCCTGTCACGTGGTCGGGTGTGACGCCGTGCCTCGTATCGACACGTGTTCTAGATGACCTATGCCGACACGCGACGCTCTCAGGCTCTGTGCCAGATATTGTCATTGTCTATCGGTCCTTACCCGTATGCAACCGATGTCACTCCATCGGCACTGTGCCAAACCGCGGTAGCTATTCTTTCATCGAGTTCTTTCATCGAATTTCTTTCGTCGCGTTCGAGTTAAGAATGATATGATCACATAAGTGGCATTACATAACTTTATGGGAATGGAAGAACCAAGTGAATTGTCCGAGTTCGGAGCTCTCGGTGGTGTCAGAAACATGGAATCACATGACCGTCATTTACCTTCTATGGGAGTGAAAGATCTATGTGAATTGACCGCATGGTAGTTGAGATAATGCCATAACACCCTTTAAAACACCACTTCATTTTCGTCTTTAAGTTGTGAAATTCTCTCGTGAGACCAGTTAGTTCCGGAGAGGTGAACGACTTGCTTTGCTATTGCACATGATGAAATGAATTGTTTAAAAAAAAAGACAGTTTGATTTTTTCTTCTTCTTTTAATTAGATTTATTAGCTTGAATGTGATTTTTCTGTAGTGGATATTGAAATCTATCCTGTTTATATTTCAATTTTTTCTCTTTCTCTCATTCTCTCTCTCTCTCTCTTCTCTCTCTCTCTATCTATCTATCTCTTTCTCTCTCTCTCTCTCTCTTTTTGCTCTCTCTCTTTCTCTCTCTCTTTTTGCATGAGTATGTGTATCATTATTTACTTGCATAATGCAGACATA
>NW_028234405.1:49206634-49219134 GCF_977035675.1 Penaeus japonicus
GAGCGCAGTTCAAACGGAGAAAGTTCGAGTTCTTTGTACAAAAAGGAAACGTAGAGAGAGAGAGAATCGTATTAAATTCTTTTAATCTGCGTAACGGTATCTGCGTAGACAGATGCGTGACTCATGTTATGTTTATAACGCAAGGATATATTTTATTACAAAAGATTATGTATCATTATACTCCTTACATGTATTATTACAGCGATACTTTCAGAACGACAAAATGATATATATATATATATATACATATATATATATATTTTTTTTTGAGGGGGGGGGGGGTGAGAAGAGTCTGCTAAGAAAAAAAATATATATGCCATTAATATACGTGTACATAAACCGAGTGTGAATTACAACGACTCTGCAAGGAGGAACAAAAAAAAAAGAAAAAAAAAACTGTGAACTATCTCTCATAGGTATAGAATATCAACACACATGTTGCACTGAGGATCCTGTGCAGACTGCACTCGACTCACGACAGCCCAATGACCTTTCTTGGGAGATCACACTTTGGCAGCACAATATGGACATCTTAAATCCTCTGTGGGCGTATTATAGTGTAGAAGGGGGGAGTTATTGGGCGTTGAAAAGAGAGTGGAGAGATCGAGGGGAATTTGGGAGAGGTAGAAGGAGAGAGGTGGAAAGGAGTAAGTAGATGTGAAATTAAAAGTAAGGAAGTAGAGGAAGAGAGGGAGATCGACAGAGAGAGAGAGAGAAAGAAAGAGAGCGAGAGAGAGAGAGGTAAGGTAATAACGAAACCAAAAAAGGATAGAAAAAGAAGGAAGAGAAATTAGCAAAGAAAACAAACATAGAGGACAAAAAATAAAGAAAAGAAGGAGGGAAACCCTAAGAAACCAAGAAAGAAAGAAAATTAACGGAGAAAAAAAAAGGAAAACATAAAAGCACAAACTAGAGAGATAAATAAAGAAAATAAAAAATAAAAACCCAAAAGACCAAAGGAATAAAGAAGGGAAAACATATATCATCCTGAAAAAAAAGTTAAAAAAAAAGCGAAGGACAAAAGAAGCAAAAGGGACGTAGAGGAAGAGGAAATATATAGGAAGATTGGACTCTGTGCATTAGGAGGCCTTTCCCCATACAGACGGGGATCCGAACGTAAAGTCACTTCGTAAAATATGGATCACGCACGAGGCGATCGGAGAAGCGAAGCGGTAGACAGAAGGGAACGATAATTTGTCTCTTTATGAACGAAGAGAGAGAGAGAGAGAGAAAGGGGAGGGAGGGTGAGAGAGAGGGAGGGGGAGGGAGAGTCAGAGAGAGAGGGGGGGGGAGAGAGAAAGGGGGGAGGGGGAGAGAGAGCGAGAGAGAGTCAGAGAGAGAGGGAGGGCGGGAGAGAGAGGGAGAGAGAGAGAGAGTGAGAAAGAGAGAGAGATAAAAAGAGCGAGAGAGACTGAGAGAAAGAGAGAGAGAGAGATAAAAAGAGCGAGAGCGAGAGAGACTGAGAGAGAGAGAGAGAGAGAGAGGTATGGATGAAACATAATATCCCAACAACGCAAGAGATGAATCTGACACGTTTCGGCGGCAGTCATCATCGGGAATACATATATTTCCGATGATGACTAAGACATTCAGTCTCATTCATAGCTTTCATCTTGTTTTTTTTGTTTTTTTCGTTTATAACAAATCGTTTTAATGATATTCATGTCCCACCTAATTAAATTACAACGCTCATAATGTTTCGTCCCCAATGTTATGTGATTTTCATTGTTGCATGTTAGTTTGGTGCAATATGACTGCAAGATGGTGGCTGGTTCACGATCGATGGTCCGTAAAACTTGCCGATTGTTAAGACTATAATCGTCTTTCGATACCAAGTATTAAGTAGAACTCCATTAGCGTTTAATTAGTCCCCTCTTGTGGATATTTGTAGAATATCAATAGCGGGGGTGCCATTAGATACACGGAAACTTCTAACCATTAATTTTGATTCGTTTGTTAAGTGTCCCCGTTTAGAAATCAGCTTAGTTAGATTAGTCATCATCATCGTCGTCATCATTATCGTCATTATCATTATTAATATCATTATCAGTGTCATTGTCATTATAATTGTAATTGTAATTACCATTATCATTATTATTATTATCATTATCATTATTATTATAATTATCGTTATCCTTATCATTATCCTTATCATTATCATCATCATCATCATCATCATCATCAATCATCATCAGTCATTGTCAGTCATCGTTACTGCTTGAGATATATATAGAGAGAGTGAGAGAAAGAGAAAGAGAGAAAGCGAGACAAAGAGACAGAGACAGAAAGACAAAGAGACAAGAGACAGAGGCAGATACAGAAAGACAAAGAGATAAGAGACAGAGGCAGATACAGAAAGACAGAAAAACAAAGAGACAGAAAGACAAAGAGACAAAGCAACAGAGACAGACAGAGAGAAAGAGAAAGTCAAGCCAAGTCTCCAAAATCCACAGCACAAAAGAACCCGGGCCAAGAGACACGAAATGCGATAAACCAGACCACCACAGACGAAGAAAGGACAGAACGCAGTCAGGATTTCTGCGGCACAGGAGCCTTTGAGACGAATGGCCCATCGCCGCGGCATAGATGGGCGAGGGATTATGAAGGGGGAAGGGCGGAGACACGTGGAATTGAAGGATAACTCACACGTGACACGAAGAAGGAGACAGGAGACGAGGGAAGTCGAGACACTGTCTCTGTCTTGCGGTTTGGCTAGCGGTGGCGTTTTGTATACGTGGACTTCATTTAATTCATATGCATATTGTTTGTATGTGCATATATTAATATTTGTACACAGACACACACACACACACACACACACACACACATATATATGTGTGTGTGTGTGTGTATGTGTGTGTATGTTATATATATATATATATATATATATATATATATATATATATATATATATGTATATATATATGTATATATATATGTATATATATATATGTATATATAGATTTATATATACATATTTATATATATACATATATGTATATATATAGATTTATATATACATATTTATATATATACATATATATATATACATATATATGTATATATATATGTATATATATATTTATATATATATATATTTATATATATATACATATATATATACATATATATAATATATATATATATATATATATATATATATATATATATATATATATATATATATATATATATATAGTCAATGAAGACTCCTTGTCATTTAACAACCCAAGTCTGAAGTCATCGATAACGAAAAAACAGCTCTTTACTTTTCCAAGAGACTTGAATTATTAGATCACTGACATCTCCCTTATACCCCATCCCGTTGCCCATATAAATTTCGAAATCAGAATGACATAATGGATATTGATGTCAGAAAAGCTTAACGACTTAATGACTTTTGCAGTTTCATAAATCTCATGTCCGGCCGTCGTCGACCCATTGACACATCTTTTGAGCAATTGCAGAACTAGCTGAGTTTTAGTTGGAAATATGTAGAGACAGAAAAAAAATACATCGAATTCTCTAATATATTAACACTCGTCATTGACAAAACAGGGTCTGAAACTATCTCACCGGCGACCTCTTGCTAAAAATAAAACAATGTAGTGGACTATCTCCCTAAACCAAGGAAGAAACACACATCCTGGCTCCCGAGAAAACTCATTGTGTATTATGTATCCCTTGGGACAACAGTATTCACCTGATATAAATTCGGAGAAAACAGTGTTGAAGTTTACTGACAACGAAAAAATAATAAGTAAAGTAATCACTTTTCTAAAGGAGACAAAACTTTATGACCCTCTATAGATTGATAAAATAAAATGGAATCATTGGCTTGTGCCGCTGGTTGATAGCCAATAAATCCAACAAGCAAGCAAGTTGGAGTTTCAAAAAAATTGCAGAAACATACTTGGCTTTAGTATCTGCAATGGAAGGGCGCTTGCTTGCATCAGGATGTAACGAGGCATCTGCATATCTGCAAAGGAAAAGTTCGATCGGTGGAAATCCTTCGTTGTTCTGTTGCATAATGTTGAGCAGAATTACGGCGAATGAAATATTTACCACTAAGAAAAAAAGTAACTCGGTCCTTTTACCTCCATTACTTGAAACAATCGAAACTAACAAGAGACTTTCAAACAACAGAGCGAGACGTCATTTGTAAAGCAGTCGTTTCCCAGTCACTACAGGCAGTCCGGCCGTTGCCTGACGTACAGGTTACAGATCCAGTCTTGCCTTCCTCAAATCATGCCGCTATGCCGCTATGCCGCTAACACTCCTACTCGCATTAGCCTCGAACACCATCAGCACAGGCTGGAAGTGCCAGTTCACCGCTCCCGCGTTTCTTCCAGCCTCACGTACCGTAGCTGAGGGAATAGTCGAATGCACATGGAGGACGTGAGCTCTTTTTCGCGCCAAGACTGAAACGTATTCTGGGGGAGGGGAATGATCACTTATTTTTGTTTTTTTTTGCTGACTTTGATATCTTTGTTAATAATGATGGTATGATTGCACGGGAGAGCGAGTGAGACGGAGAGAGAGGGGGGGAGGGAGAGGTGGGAGGGAGGAGAGTGTGAGAGAGAGAGAGAGAGAGAGAGAGAGAGAGAGAGAGAGAGAGAGAGAGAGAGAGAGAGAGAGAGAGAGAGAGAGAGAGAGAGAGAGAGAGAGAGAGAGAGAGAGAGAGAGAGAGAGAGAGAGAAAGAAGAAAAAAAAGAAACTAAGAAGAGAATGAAAAACTAAGATGAAACGGAGAACAAGAACTAGACAAATTAACCGAATGTGGGCGCTTTAGGTAGCGCAAGGAAAGGAAGGGAGAACCCGCACCGTGGCGAGCGAGAGGAGACAGGACGAACGTGGCCGAGAGAACGTGCCTAGTTTCCGTGATGAAGCGAGTAACGGAGCCTTGCACAGGACCGGAAGTTGCTTCGTTGCAATGCAAAGCTCAGGACAGACACTTAGTGGCAATAAATGTGAGTCCTTTATCATGATTCTACGTTATTTACATGGCAGTCATGTGACGCTATTTAAGATATTCAATCGAATATATCCTTCGCATACCTATTTCTTTGGTCGCAGATGAACGAGCAACAAACGGAACGAGTTCATTTGGAAGTCGAGACATTAAGGGTCGAAATCAACTTAGATATCTTCCAGGGATAATGTTAATTGTAAGCCTGTGATGGTTTGCAATATGCTCCATGATTCACAATTAATGGATGGGTAATAGTTGATTTTGTGATTAAATTAATAACTACACTAAAGTAAGATTGGGGTTTATTTATTAATGTACAAGCTTTACGTTCAGTGGAGTATTACAGTGGGCTTCGTTGCAGTGGAAATGTGCAAGTTTTGTTTGCACATTTCGCTGGCTTAGGAAATTAGATATTAAAAGTGGTAACTGTAATTAACATATTTTTATATGGATGAGGAAGGGGGTTGTGAGAGAGGACGGGGGGGGGGGGTGATAGAAGCGAAGATAGGAGAAAATGAAGCGAAAGGAGAAGAGGAGAAAGATTTATAAAGGAGAGAAAGTGAAAGAATAAAGAAAGAATGTAAGGCAGGAGAAAAGAGAGGAAGATTGCTGCACGTAGAAAAAAAAGGAAAAAAGCAATGATTGAAGGGAAGGGGTAGAAACGAGGAAAAGCCTTAAATGAAGAAGGCAATTTCAACAAAAAGAAGAAGAAATGAAGAATACAAGACAAGGAAGAAAATAGGTGATAGAAGGAAACGAAGAGACACAAAACACACACACACACAAAAGAAGACTATGCGTAATGCCAAGAAGGTAAGGAATGTAATAAATATTCACACGGTACGGATTACTATGACGAAATATGTGGAAACAGATATAAATGAAAAAAAAAAGATACGGCGAGAGGATTTGAAGGAAAGAAAGGCAATAGAAAGACGAAAAAAGAAGTCAGCGACGGAAGAAAATGAAGGAAACCGATGGCAGTAATAAGAGAAAGGATGAAAGGAGAGCAAGAAAACGCATGGAACGAAAGAAGGAAGAGAGAAAGGAGGAGAGGAGTGAACAGAGACCCGGAGCGCGATAGAACGGGACAAGCGAGAACCCAAGTGACACTTGATAACACGAGACATAATTTTTCCCCCCCCAAGCCACAGTTACCAATGGCAGTAAACATACCCATACCACCCGAAGACAAACACCAAAAACAAGGGCCATTTTCTTAGTTCGTAGTACAAGAAGAGAGAGCCAATGGGACTCTGGTAATTAAACATTTGGCCTTGGTGTTAGATTATGGTTGCTGCTACTCCTCTTCGCTGTTGTGTGGTGAATGGTGCGCGTTTGGGCAAGGGTGCCGTGGGCGTGTGGGCACTGTGGGCTGCTTACTTGGTGAATGAATCAGTCTGGTACTTGTGCGCGTGGTGAGGGGACGCAGGAGTGTGAGGGGGCGCGAGAATGAGGGGAAAGGGAGTTTGTAGGGCAGTGCTCGAGGGTTCAGAAATGGGCGCGTGAGTGAAAGGCAAGGAAAGGGAAGAGTGGATTACGTGCGATCGGAGAAGAATGTGACATGGAGAGTGGCAATGATGGGAGAATAAGGAATAACGTAATGATAGAAAGGTGAATATGATATGTGTATATGGAGTGGCAAAGAGGCAGGCGAATAAAAGAGAAATAGAACACTGGACTGATGGAAGTGAGAGAAAGAGGGAGAGATGTGAGTGACAAGAAAGGTCAATGGAAGGATCGAAATGATATAAACAACAATAAAGTAAGAGAGAAAGAAAAAAATAAAAGAAAAACACGACCGAAACATCATTTACAAACCGAAATCCTTACCGTAAAGAGATAGAGCGAAGGAAAATTTGTAGCGAGGTTTAGGCACCGTTGAGTGACATGTTCCTTAGTGACCATGAGAGGGAGACATGAGGACAGAGAAGCCGAGGAGAGTATGGGAGGAATATGACTAGTAACAAGAGAAGAACAACAGCATAAAGAAATGTAGCTTCAGACAGGCCTTGTCATGTCAGATTACACAGCAGGGAGTAAATGATTTATATAAACCATTACTAAAAGGATCTATTTCGGGTTGGGAGAGCTGGTTAAGGCGTCACGAATCTACACACCGGTCTTGCTGTTTACATTAGCCTTATATGGAAGTGGGTGTAGATAAGGGTTTACAACGCTAATTCTTTTAATCAATTACGTTGTTGTGATAAAGTCTACGCCTAATTAACATAACGCAGAGAAAAATGCCATTGGTAAACAACTGGACACCAAACCTAAAAAAAAAGTAAAACAAAAATACAAACAGGAAAAAAAATAAAAAAACGTTTCAACAAGGAAGGAAGGGCGACCATCAAGATGTGAGTGACTATAATGAGGGGAGGCACAATTGTGAGGGGAATGTGAGGTTTGATACACATCTCTCTCTCTCTCTCTCTCTCTCTCTCTCTCTCTTTCTCTCTCTCTCTCTCCCTCCCTCCCTCCCTCCCTCCCTCTCTCTCTCTCTCTCTCTCTCTCTCTCCCTCTCTCTCTCTCTCTCTCTCTCTCTCTCTCTCTCTCTCCCTCTCTCCCTCTCTCCCTCTCTCTCTCTCTCTCTCTCTCTATCTATCTATCTATCTATCTATCTATCTATCTATCTATCTCTCTATCTCTCTATCTCTCTCTCTCCCTCTCTCTCTCTCTCTCTCTCTCTCTCTCTCTCTCTCTCTCTCTCTCTCTCTCTCTCTCTCTCTCTCTCTCTCTTTCTCTCTTTCTCTCTCTTTCTCTCTTTCTCTCCCTCTCTCTCTCTCTCTCTCTCTCTCTCTCTCTCTCCCTCTCTCTCTCTCTCTCTCTCTCTCTCTCTCTCTCTCTCTCTCTCTCTCTGTCTCTCTTCTCTCTTTCTCTCTTTCTCTCTTTCTCTCTTCTCTCTCTCTCTCTCTCTCTCTCTCTCTCTCTCTCTCTCTCTCTCTCTCTCTCTCTCTCTCTCTCTCTCTCTCTCTCTCTCTCTCTCGGTGAGGGGACAGTGGGCCCAGGCATAAGGTTACTCCAAGAAAAGGGAAAAGGAGGTTAGACCAAAATGGAGAAAAATTGGGTGAGCTAACGAGGGTGGAGAGAGAGATAGGGTTAGGCACTCCTCTCTACTAATATGCTGACAATAGCGTCAACGAGTGGAGGAGGCAGTGGAGGAGGGCAGAGAGGGCATCAATGGGTAGAGGGAGTGGGGAGAGAAAGAGAGGAAGGGAGATGAGCGAGAGTGCGGGGAGGAGGAAGGCAGGGATAAGAGTGGAGGCAGCGGGGGAAGAAGAAGAGAGTGAGGGAGAGAGAGAGAGAGAGATGTGAAAGTGAGAGTAAGAGTGAGAGTGAAAGAGTGTGTGTGTGAGAGAAAGAGACAGAGACAGACAGAGAGAGAGAGAGACAGACAGAGGTGGTGAAAGTGAGAGTAAGAGTAAGAGTGAGAGTGAAAGAGAGACAGAGACAGAGACAGAGACAGAGACAGAGACAGAGAGAGAGATGTGAAAGTGAGGGTAAGAGTGAGAGTGAAAGTGTGTGTGTGTGTGTGAGAGAGAGAGAGAGACAGAGACAGAGACACAGAGAGAGAGAAAGAAAGAAAGAAAGAAAAAAAGAGAAAAGAAAGAAAGAGAAACAAATTAGCAAACAGATTGAAGCAAAGTGAATTCAAGAGAGATGAAGCAGAGACAGACTCATGGATAGATCGATAGATAGACAAGAAAATGAGCAAATAAATAGGTAAACAAACAAACTAACACACTCTAGACACAAAGACCGAGCAACTTCACGTCCCTCCTTGCCACTTCTCTGTTCCTGACCTCTGTTGCCTGGCCCGGTGTGTTGTAGTGTCCTCGGGTTTTGCATTGCAGACACAGGAGGGCTTCAGTGCAGTGCAATCATGCCTGCAACGTTAATTAATGTCGAGATGACGATTGCAGCTATTAATGACGATCTTGACGTGGAAGGAAGAGTGCCTAATGTGTAGCTTTGTTAATCTGTGGGACTTTTTTTTTGAGCGGAAAAAGGAGGGTGATAATTTTGTTTGCTCTTTTGATATGGGAGAATTAATGTGCCTCTGCTATAATTGCAGATATAGAGTTTGTGAAATTCATCATAGTAAGACTTGGCTTTTGAGCTGTGCTTAAATATATATATTTGCCTGATGTGTTTTTCTGAAACGATAAAAAAACAATGTTAATAACAATAATGTCGTGGTGTCAAAACAGTATCTGCTCTGAAACTTGTAAACACTAAACTGAAATTAGCAGACAAGCTACTATACATATATTTTTTCAGAACAAAAGTGAATTCGGGAAGAAGGGGGGAAAGCGAGAAAGATTATAAATAAAGGAAGAGATAGAGATATATAAATAAAGGAAGCGAAAGGAACAAAAGAGGCCGAGGAATATGCGTTAGTCTCGGTTGACAATTGGCCGGATGTGCCCTCTCTCCACCGATGTTCCTGGCGTCCTGTCTCGCAAGCAGCTTTGAGAGGGGCACCTATTACACCATGGAGGGAGTGCGGAGGGAAGGAGGAGAGGGAGAAGACCTAGGAAGAAGGAGGGAAGAAGGAGAGGTGAAGAGGCGCCATGGCAGTGGGGGCGAAGGAGCAGGAGGAGGAGGAAGTGGAGGAGGACACGCGATGGAGAAAAGGAGTGGAGGGATCTGGGAAGAGGTCATTGTCCTGGACTCGTCTCAGGTCGCGAACGAGGGAGGTCAGATGGAGGAGGACGGGTGGCAGGTCCAAAAGAAGAAAAAGAAGAAGAAGAAGAAGGACAAAGAGAGATATGTCGAGGCCGACGACCCCGACTCCAAGACGAAGAAGAAGAGGAAGAAAGAGAAAGAGGAACAGGTGCAACACGTAGAAGGGGACATAGACAGGAAAGAGAAAGAGGACCCAGAGAAAGAAGTACCTAACGTCGATGCAGAGAACCCCTACGGCCAAGTGAAGAAACGGGAGAAGAAAGACCAAGAGGAAGAAGAGAAAGGGAAGAAGAAAACCACCAAGAACACAAACAGTGGAGACAACAGCAGCAGCAGCAGCAGCAGTAGCAGCAACGGCTTCAGTCGAATCAAGTCGAAGTTCCGCCCCAAAAAGAAAGACGACAAAATGTTCAACTTGGCGGTGGTCGAGGAGGAGAACGCACAGCTGGAGGAACAGGCGATGTCCTCCATGCCAGAAGACTCAACACTCACCGCCGAGTCAGCGAGTGAGTCAGCTAATGAACGAACCTTGAAGGGGTACGACGAGTCAACGGCTCGAGAAACAGCCGAAAGGAGCGGAATTAACGTAGATAAGATTAAGGAAACGGAGGATAGAGAGACTGTACGAGAACCAAAGGAGTATACGAGTGGAGGACAGTGGCTCGTGCAGGTGAACGAAATTACCCAGACGTGTGACGTCATGAGGATGGATAACGATGACTATGCAGATGCTATTGAGGTTTGTTTTGATTATCGTTTTATTATGAGTTCTATTGTTATTGTTATTATCATTATCATTGTTATTATCTTTATTATTGTTATTGTTATTATCGTTATTATTATCTTTATTGTTGTTATTGTTATTATTATCTTTATTATTGTTATTATTATCAATATTATTATTATCTTTATTATTGGTATTCTTCTTCTTATTATTATTATTATCTTTATCATTGTTACTGTTATTATTATTATCATCCTTATTATTAATATTGTTTTTAATTATGATTATTGTTATTTTCATTATCATTATCACCATTATCATCATCATTATTATCATAATTATTATCATCATCATGTTTTGCAGTTATTATCTTTACTGATTAATTATAAAAAGACATGAACAAATATATAATTTCTAAGATTCTGTTTCGTGGTAATAACATTTTCTTTGAAACTTTTTATCTAACGGTTGCATAAACGCGGAAATACAAATAAGATTTACACGATCATATATATATATATATATATATATATATATATATATATATATATATATATATATATATATATATATACATATATATATATATATATATATATATATATATATATATATATATACCCACAAAAGGGAAGGTAAAGAAAAGGAGAGAGAGAGAGAGAGAGAGAGAGAGAGAGAGAGAGAGAGAGAGAAGGAGAGAGAGAACAATAAAAAATAAATAAATAGATAAATAAATAAATAAAACAGACATCGCGACCGACACCCATATATCCCACAAGTAAAGTACTTAAATAAACACAATCCATCAAATGTCAACTTCAGATTGTTAGCGCCAATGCAAAGATGAACCGAAATGTCACGTACATACAACCTTTAAGGCGCTGTCACACTAGCACTTTTCCGTCAATTTTCTGAAAAATTGTCAATTTTTGAGCGAATTGGCATCTTTTTAGTCAGACGATATTCCGAGTTTCCGCGTGAATCATTCCCGTCGTCCTATTGGCCAAGCATAATCAAATCAAGAACTATATTTTTAAATGTTCGTATTTGTTTTAAATCATTAATAATATTCAAATATAATGAAATTTACCTTTCATATTTATAGCTTAAAATTGACAAAGAGGAGTATGTAAATCTAAATTTTATTTCAGTAGATAAAATTTGTTTTAAGTGCTGGACTTCATTGTTTACATCCGTCAGCCGCAGAGCGCGCTATTTTTCCTCCAGTTTTGAAAAACAATGGACTGTGGATGGATACAGGCCCTTCAGAAGAATACTTGAATTAGAATATTTTATTGCTTTTTCTAGTTACGCTCAGCATCTGCTAAAACGGCTAAAGTCTAGCATAACCGCGCACTATCGCTTGTTCGGCGCCATTGTTTACAAATGCGATGCGAGTATCGCATTACTAAGCCGATGGCTCCTAGTGTGACTGCGCGCCTCGAAAAATTGACAATTTTTGAAAATTGACGAAATAAAACGACGGAAAATAGGCTAGTGTGAGGCAGCCAGAACATGCAGCAATTCAACATGCAACTGTAGGTGCGGCATCATATTGTTTGCGCGTCCTGTGGGTGAGATACGTGGTCTGATAGGCTAGAGTGATGCTTCCTCTTCAGCCAAGGGTGGGTCGGCTAGGGTGAAACAGGTCACTGCGTTAGGCGATTTTAGAGGGTGGTGGTGTAGGGTGTAAACAGGTGCGTTGGGAGTAAGATTGTGTGTGGTGTTGGTGTTTGTGTTTGTTTCTTTGGTCTGTCTCTTGGCTTCTTTCTGTTTTTTCTTTTTTTCTCTCTCTCTGTCTCATTTTGCTTCTAGTTTTGGTTCTTTCCTTGTCCTTATTCTTGTCACTCATTCGTTCTTTTCTCTTTCTTCTCTTTATATTTCTTTCTCTCTCTCTCTCTCTTTCTCTCTCTCTCTCTCTCTCTCTCTCTCTCTCTCTCTCTCTCTCTCTCTCTCTCTCTCTCTCTGTCTCTCTCTGTCTCTCTCTGTCTCTCTGTCTCTCTCTGTCTCTCTCTCCCTCTCTTTCTCTCTCTCTCTCTCTCCTCTGTCTTCCGGCCTCTCTCCATACATGGCAATGTACGTATATATGAGTGCATGCATGTATGTACGTAT
>NW_028234405.1:49224134-49226634 GCF_977035675.1 Penaeus japonicus
TTAACTACTACGATCTAGCTAAAATCAATGTCTCCACCCTACAAGTGGGCTCCTGGTCATTGGAGGCTATCTGCACCAGACTTCGCAGGTAGCTGTGACATTCAACCATAAGCTAAAACACTATCAAATTCATTGGCCGGCGCAGCGGCACCAATGGGCACTAATCAGTGGCCCTAGTAAGCAAGTAACATGTATTGTACGAGAAACGATTCAATAACTGCAGCGTAAGAATAGGCACTAAGACTGGCCTCATGACAACATAAAATGGGTGATTGCAGTGAACAGGTGGGCCCTAAGAGATAGCTCCAAAAACATACACATATATCAGGAAAAACACAAGAATACAACACATACAGAAATGCAATTTGGCTGTGAGTATAGAGAAACATTATGTGTGTGAAAGTAATTAAAGCAAAGGTATGATTGCTTAAGCGAAATGAGGGGAGAGTGACAACATAACGTGACAAGCTTGCATAGTCAGTGAAGTTGGGAAACGACTCGAGTGAGCATAGGCTAAAAGAACTTGCAAATTACTAAAAGAACACATAGAACATAAAGGATTCATAAAAGTGTGGTAGGATCAGCTTATCCCAGAACAAAAATCTCACTATGACTTCATGAGATATAGGTGGCAGTGCATTTGAGAATACATACATAAAAAAAAAATTGTATCACGACTGGTGGTGTCAGTGCACCGAGGGTGGGGGTCGGACAGTGGCTCCCTCTGGGGCAAACAATTCAAACACCATCACAACTTATGGGTAACAGGTGAGCTAGTTACGGTGGTCAGGCGTAACTGGCGCGATGCCCTGTACCTGAAAGGTGCGGTTGGGTTGACTTTGCCATGCACCCAAACACTGTACAACTCAACCACCGTTCTACCTTGGTGAAAACATGCACCAACACAACACAGTAGCTATACAGGGGGGAGGGGGGGGGGGTTACATATATATCAAACGTGCGGGAAACTTTTCGTCCGCTGGGAGGGGGGGGGGTTACCACATAAAAACCTGCGTGCTCCTTGCACGGCTTACTGATGCCTCATGCGTCCTGCATGGCTACAAAAATGATATGCGTGCGCCCTGCACGGCTTACTGATGCCTCATGCGTCTTGCATGGCTACCAAAATGACATGCGTGCGCCCTGCACGGCTTACTGATGCCTCATGCGTTTTGCATGGCTACCTAAATGACATGCGTGCGCCCTGCACGGCTTACAGATGCCTCATGCGTCTTGCATGGCTACAAAAATGACATGCGTGCGCCCTGCACGGCTTACAGATGCCTCATGCGTCTTGCATGGCTACAAAAATGACATGCGTGCGCCCTGCACGGCTTACAGATGCCTCATGCGTCTTGCATGGCTACCAAAATGACATGCGTGCGCCCTGCACGGCTTACAGATGCCTCATGTGTCTTGCATGGCTACAAAAATGACATGCGTGCGCCCTGCACGGCTTACAGATGCCTCATGCGTCTTGCATGGCTACAAAAATGACATGCGTGCGCCCTGCACGGCTTACAGATGCCTCATGCGTCTTGCATGGCTACAAAAATGACATGCGTGCGCCCTGCACGGCTTACAGATGCCTCAAACAACAATAATAACACTTTGCAACTGCCAAGAGAGAACATACAAAAGAAGAATCGAAACTAAGTAATATGTGCAAGCTCAAGAGATAAGGTTTACAAGATACAGAGAAAATACAAACATGAATAGCACTTGTCGACGAGAAAAATAATAAGAGGCGTATTTTAACGAGCGGTGAAAGATAAATTGATAGATAAAAATTGCCAATACAGATCACCAGCACAAATTCGGAAGGAAAGTGAAAACTTTTAAGAAATTACATGTTTTAAATACAATATCGCTTCTCCTCCGATAATTGCAATTAAGTATGGAAAATCTTTCAAAGGTTCACTTACATAACAAATATTTTGGAGAGGAACAGTCAATAAAATGTCTCCAGAATACATTATCCGAAGTTGCAAGATGCAGAAAAATACGAACAGCAATAGCACGTGTCGATGAAAGAGAGTACAAAAATAACAGGAGATAGGAATCAGGCAACACTGATCGCCAGTACAGATTCGGAATGAAAGTGAAAAGCTGTCAAGAATTTACATAGTCTAAATACGATATCGGCCCTTTCGATAATCGTAATCGAACATGTAAAATCTTGTAAGGGTTCACTTTCAGAACAAATATTTTGGAGAGTAACGCCAGAAAAATTCTCCAAATTACCTTGTCCGAATAATGAAAATATAGATATAAAACAAGAAGGGTTGTTTTACGACAAAAGGGAAGCAAAACATTGACACTGCCTTTTCACACGGTCAGGTCATGAAGGGGAGGGTCTGAAATATCGGCACGTGCGAAGAAACAATACATATAAGAATATCTGATGCTCAGAACTTCAGAATACAGAACAGAACTTCAGAATATTCAGGCCATTCTTCACATAAAATAAGAAAGAAATTCAGTAGGCCGTCAGAGAGGC
>NW_028234405.1:49234134-49249134 GCF_977035675.1 Penaeus japonicus
TAAAACCTTTTGAGGAAGAGAATCAGTCTTTTTTTTATTATACGAGAGAGTGTGTGTGTGTGAGTGACAGAGTGAGAGAGAGAGATAGAGAGAGAGAGAAAGAGAGAGAGAGAGAGAGAGAGAGAGAGAGAGAGAGAGAGAGAGAGAAAGAGAGAGAGAGAGAGAGAGAGAGAGATAGAAAGAAAGATTGAAAGAAAAGGAGAGAGAGAGGGGGGGGGGAGAAAGATAGAAAGATTGAAAGAAAGAGAGAGAGAGAAATATGGAATGATTGAAAGAAAGAGAGAGGGGGGGGGAGAAAGATTGAAAGATTGAAAGAAAAAAAGAAAGAGGGAGAGAAAGATAGAAAGATTGAAAGATAGAAAGATAGAAAGATTGAAAGAGAGAGAGAGAAATATTGAAAAAAAGAGAGAGAAAGAAAGAAAGAAAGAAAGAGAGTAAGAGAAATATTACCATATCAATTAGCAACAAACACAGACCTCATATCTCAAGTCTGGAGCCAAAGGCGTCATCACGTTCACGCGACTGATGGTTCCTCAAGTGACGTCAACATGGCTGAGACTGATGGTCGTCTGCAGGGCTTTTGTTGACATATTGTGGCCTTGATCCTTCGTCTTTATGAGTAATGGTGTCGGCGGCATGTGCATGTTGCAGATTTATTTGCTTTTCAACTTTTGTTGTTGTTGTTTTTCGTTTGTGTGTTGAGGTATCGTTTGTACCGACTATAGGATTGAATGACGTACTCATCACAGGGTGGAAATCGGTTTAGATCTGTTGTTTAGGCTTATATATATATGTATGTATATATATATATATATATATATATATATATATATATATATATATATATATATATATGTAGAGAGAGAGAGAAAGAGAGAGAGAGAGAAAGAGAGAGTGAGAGTGAGAGTGAGAGTGAGATTACATGGGATACTAATTTAGATATCAAATTATTAATATGTCTCTTGTGGTTCAGGTTCAGTGCGAAGAGAGGAATTCTTGTTTTGTCTTTTCATTATGGGCATATAATGCGGGGATACTGATCTTTAAGAAAATTGACTTTTTTAGATCATTCTCTCTCTCTCTCTCTCTCTCTCTCTCTCTCTCTCTCTCTCTCTCTATATATATATATATATATATATATATATATATATATATATATATATATATATATATATATGCATAAATATATATATATATATATATATATATATATATATATATGTATATACACACACATATGGAGAGACAGATATCTATCAGTGGGACGCTTTAATATTACTAACCTTTATTTTGTATGTTCCAGGTATGTGGCAGCCTGAGGAAATTTACCGGCTCAGAAAGGTAAGGTCATGCATTCAAAAGGTCAATTGAGTATCAGGAGGAGAGAAAATTATTTTTCTTTTTTACATAGATATATATATATATTTTTTTTTTTTTTGGGGGGGGGCGTAAGTATTTACAAAAATAAGTATCGGAACGTGTTTATGTGTACAATTTACATCAATTTTCTTGAAAGTGATTCGTTTCATGTTTTGTATGAACTTTTCCTACCTTACTGCAGTTAGTAAAAAGAAAAAAGATAGAGGAATCAATTCAATAACATATGAAAAAAACATACATTTATTTGACAGCTTTCCTTTTGCTTGTCGACACACATCCCCAAAAAATATAATCTGTAAAGTTATCAGACACCTACTTTTTTTCACCAACACTTTTAACACTCGTCCTTTCAACTAAGTACCACCTTAAGCATCTCTTCCTTCGCCATTTCCTCCTCGAACAGAGTAGATCTCCAAGTTCTCGAGGTTGACCTGGTCCTCGAAGGAGAGCGGAGGGACTCTCAGGGCAAACTGCGAGACGATCGCCTCCTTTAAGAAGGGATACTGGTTGGCGTAAAGGACGTCATCAGGAGACGGGCGGTATAGGTCCTTCTGGTCCCGGGTGAAGCTGTCGAGAGAGGGGGTTGGGGTGAGGGGGGTGGGGGGGTGAGAGGAAAGAGGGAGGTTGCGTTATAGGTTGAAAAATAAAAAACGGAAGGAAAGTATATTTGATTCGAAAAGAGGACTGACCGATTTTGAAGAGGTATCCATGAACTATCATACACCCTGAGTAACAGACATCAGAATATATAAGAATAATAAGTAAGACAGAAAAAAATAATGTCCATAAAGAGCTAAATAAAGAGCTAAGCGAACCAAGAGAAGACCATACGAAGAAGCCTTCACGAAACACAACTAACCAAAAGGGGGAGCTGGGGCACCCGACGAGGTAGAGCTGGTTCCCGTGGAAAGGTGCAGTGTACATCAACATCAAGTTCTCGTGAAGGTCACGGTCGTTGAAGCCTAGGCACTGAAAGAGGTCAAGGATATATTAAGGTCAAATTGTGTCGTGTATTTTTATTTTATTATTATTATTTTTTTTTAATTTTAGTGTGCATCTGTATGTGAGTGTTTGCAATTTTTCTTCATGTTCGAACAAATTTTCTTCTATATTTCAATTAGTATCAATGTACAGATTCTTTTGAAGGGGAAAATTTCAGAGCACTTTTTTTTCCCTCCACCCCTTTCACCAGAAGCAGCAACATTTGATGAACACCGTATCTATTATATTCAACCTCTCTATCAAAGCACAGCTCTATTCACTAAAGCAAGATGTTAAATCCTCGAAAGTTAGTATGCAAAAACATCGAAAAGTCTTATAGAATATAATGATGATAATAATAATAATAACGATGATAATAACGATAATAAATACTATGACATAGATATAGACAAACAAACTCCTCAAGCTAAGCATCCATGTTTTTAATCCATCACCAATTTTGCGAAAGACAGACGACGTTTTTCAGCCAAAGAGTGAAAAAAAAATGGTAAGAGAGAGAGAAAAAAATTTGGTAAGAGAGAGAGAAAAAAAATGGTAAGAGAGAAAGAAAAAATGGCAAGAGAGAGGGAGAAAAAAAAATGGTAAGAGAGAGGGAGAAAAAAATTGGTAAGAGAGAGATAAAAAAATTGGTAAGAGAGAGAGAAAAAAAATTGGTAAGAGAGAGAGAAAAAAAATTGGTAAGAGAGAGAAAAAAAATGGCAAGAGAGAGACAAAAAAATTGGTAAGAGAGAGAGAGAAAAAAAGATGGTAAGAGAGAGAAAAAAAATGGTAAGAGAGAGAGAAAAAAAATTGGTAAGAGAGAGAAAAAAAAATGGTAAGAGAGAAAAAAAAATGATAAGAGAGAGAGAGAGAGAGAGAAAGAGAGCGAGAAATAAACGACTCGACGACTCTCAGCCAATTTTAAATAGACTTAGAAGACCAACCACATTCATCTTGACTTTGTGACTTATGTGCAACGTCATTTCAAGAAACTGAAAAAGGAGTAAAATTATATTGCACTGCAAGCCTACTTTCGTGTTGTGTACTTTTTCTGAAATATATCATGTGTAATTTTCCTTTAAGATATACGAGAGAAATATTATCTTTATTTTTCATCTGTGTGTGTGCGCGTGTGTGTGTATGTGTGTGTGTGTTTGTGTGTGTGTGCGTGTGTGTGTGTGTGTGTGTGTGAGAGAGAGAGAGAGAGAGAGAGAGAGAGAGAGAGAGTGTGTGTGTGTGTGTGTGTGTGTGTGTCTGTCTGTGTGTGTGTGTCTGTCTGTCTGTGTGTGTGTGTGTGTGTATGCGTGTGCGTGTGTGTGTGTGTGTGTGCGTGTGCGTGTGCGTGTGCGTGTGCGTGTGCGTGTGCGTGTGCGTGTGCGTGTGCGTGTGCGTGTGCGTGTGCGTATGTATGCGTGTGTGTGTGTGTCTACTCTTCTAAGTTCTTACTAACCCGTGCAGCAACGTAGTAAGCATTCGAGTCTTCTCCCTCGTCAGGCTGGTCCAAATACACAACGTATGTCCGGTTTACCTGGGAAGAGACACGGGCGTAAGGTGAAAGAGTGGAAGAAAGAACAAAGAAGATTAATGAAAAACACAGAAAGGAAAAATAACAGAAAATGGATTTAAAAAATTACAAAAAATGGATGAAAAATAGATAAAATTATTGAACAAATAACAAAGAAAATGGATGAAAAACAACAAAGAAAATTGATCAAAAGTAACAAAGAAAACGGGCCTAGGACGAAACAAAACACCCATCATTAATGTAAAATTATAGGCATTTTTTTCAATAAAAGACAATATCACTTTTTCTAGTCAATTTCCATTTTTTTCAGAAATTTTGACCTTAATTCTAACAAACCACAAGAATCACCAGGGTAGACGTCCTTATTAAGATGTCACGGCAGTCAGTTATATTTATAAATAACCTAAAATATTCTTCGTCATGTTAAATTGAATTCACGATATGAACTTGGCGTTTACTCATGACATGGAATATTACTCGAGTTCATTCCTTGATCATCTGACAAGTGTACATGAACTGACATAAATAGGCGTCCATGATTCAGCATTTATATACCATTTATATGTATGAAATGCCTTTAATTCACGTTGCCACTGATCTAGTATTTATTCGTGATCTGCTTACGATTACGATACTCGGATATTGACTCATCATGTTGCCAGATGCAAGGTGCGTCGACACACCGTGTTTACAGGTCCGTGTAAACAAGGACATGTTACTACTGACCTGATGCATCGGAATGGGAACGACTTTGCACGGATGTTCTTGGAATCTCACGACCTTCGCTGACTTGATGGCCTCAGTGTGTGTCTTCATGTATTGGCTTTCCTCAACTCTGGTGGTTTAAAGACGAATATTTATTACTTTGATGTTTGTAGCCACAGTGGTCAAATATGTTGCCAAATATTATTGATAGAATGTGATAATAGAAAAAAAAACGTTAGTAACAATATATTTTGAGATAGTGAATGAACCTGATTTAGAAAATAATAATAATAATACAGATTAAGGTGTATTACTCTTTAATATCATTCGAATAATGAGGAACCCAATCGTATTTATAGAGATGTTGTAAATGTAGCTGTATTATCCTGAGAGAGAGAGAGAGAGAGAGAGAGAGAGAGAGAGAGAGAGAGAGAGATTGAAAGATTAAACGAAAGAAAGAAAGAAAGGGAGAAAGAGAAAGAAAGAAAGAAAGAGAGTAAGAGAAATATTACCATATCAATTAGCAACAAACACAGACCTCATATCTCAAGTCTGGAGCCAAAGGCGTCATCACGTTCACGCGACTGATGGTTCCTCAAGTGACGTCAACATGGCTGAGACTGATGGTCGTCTGCAGGGCTTTTGTTGACATATTGTGGCCTTGATCCTTCGTCTTTATGAGTAATGGTGTCGGCGGCATGTGCATGTTGCAGATTTATTTGCTTTTCAACTTTTGTTGTTGTTGTTTTTCGTTTGTGTGTTGAGGTATCGTTTGTACCGACTATAGGATTGAATGACGTACTCATCACAGGGTGGAAATCGGTTTAGATCTGTTGTTTAGGCTTATATATATACATACATATATATATATATATATATATATATATATATATATATATATATATGTATATGTATATATATATATAAAGATATATATATATATATATATATATATATATATAGAGAGAGAGAGAGAGAGAGAGAGGGGGGGGGGGAAGGGAGAGAGAGAGTGAGAGTGAGAGTGAGATTACATGGGATACTAATCTAGATATCAAATTATTACTATGTCACTTGTGGTTCAGGTTTAGTGCGAAGAGAGGACTTCTTGTTTTGTCTTTTCATTATGGGGATATAATGCGGGGATACTGATCTTTAAGAAAATTGACTTTTTTAGATCATTCTCTCTCTCTCTCTCCCTCTCGCTCTCTCTCTCTCCCTCTCTCTCTCTCTCTCTCCCTCTCCCTCCCCCCCTCTCTCTCTCTCTCCCTCTCCCTCTCTCTCCCTCCCTCTCGCTCTCCCTCTCGCTCTCGCTCTCCCTCTTCCTCCCCCTCCCCCTCCCCCTCTCCCTCTCCCTCTCCCTCTCCCTCTCCCTCTCCCTCTCCCTCTCCCTCTCCCTCTCCCTCTCCCTCTCCCTCTCCCTCCCTCTCTCTCTCTCTCTCTTTCTCTATCTATCTCTCTCTCTCTCTCTCTTTATATATATATATATATATATATATATATATATATATATATATATATATATATATATACACATATGGAGAGACAGATATCTAGCAGTGGGACGCTTTAATATTACTAACCTTTATTTTGTATGTTCCAGGTATGTGGCAGCCTGAGGAAATTTACCGGCTCAGAAAGGTAAGGTCATGCATCCAAAAGGTCAATTGAGTATCAGGAGGAGAGAAAATGTTTTTTTTCTTTTTTACATATATATTTTTTATTTTATTTTTTTTTTTTTGGGGGGGCGTAAGTATTTACAAAAATACGTATCGGAACGTGTTTATGTGTACAATTTACATCTATTTTCATGAAAGTGATTCGTTTCATGTTTCGTATGAAATTTTCCTACCTTACCGCAGTTAGTAAAAAGAAAAAAGATAGAGGAATCAATTCAATAACATATGAAAAAAACATACATTTATTTGACAAACTTCCTTTGGCTTGTCGACACTTTTTCCCAAAAATATAATCTGTAAAGTTATCAGACATCTACTTTTTTCACCAACACTTTTAACACTCGTCCTTTCAACTAAGTACCACCTTAAGCATCTCTTCCTTCGCCATTTCCTCCTCGAACAGAGTAGATTTCCAAGTTCTCGAGGTTCACCTGGTCCTCGAAGGAGAGCGGAGGGACTCTCAGGGCAAACTGCGAGACGATCGCCTCCTTTAAGAAGGGATACTGGTTGGCGTAAATGACGTCATCAGGAGACGGGCGATATAGGTCCTTCTGGTCCCGGGTGAAGCTGTCGAGAGAGGGGGTTGGGTGGGGGTTGGGGTGGGGGTTGAGAGGAAAGAGGGAGGTTGTGTTATAGGTTGAAAAAAAAAACGGAAGGAAAGTATATTTGATTTGAACAGAGGACTGGCCGATTTTGAAGAGGTATCCATGAACTATCATACACCCTGAGTAACAGACATAGGCATATATAAGAATAATAAGTAAGACAGAAAAAAAAACAATGCACATAAAAAGCTAAATAAAGAGCTAAGCGAACCAAGAGAAGACCATACGAAGAATCCTTCACGAAACACAACTAACCAAAAGGGGGAGCTGGGGCACCCGACGAGGTAGAGCTGGTTCCCGTGGAAAGGTGCAGTGTACATCAACATCAAGTTCTCGTGAAGGTCACGGTCGTTGAAGCCTAGGCACTGAAAGAGGTCAACGATATATTAAGGTCAAATTGTGTCGTGTATTTGTAATTGTTAATTTTTTTAGTGTGCATCTGTATGTGAGTGTTTGCAATTTTTCTTCATGTTCGAACAAATTTTCTTCTATATTTTAGTTTAAATTAGTATCAATGTATTTCTTTCTAAGTGGAAAATTTCAGAGCACTTTTTTTTTCTTTTTTTTTTTATCCCTCCACCCCTTTCACCAGAAGCAACAACATTTGATTAACACCGTATCTATTATATTCAACCTCTCTATTAAAACACAGCTAAATTCACTAAAGTAAGATGTTAAATCCTCGAAAGTTACTATGCAAAGACATCGAAAAGTCATATAATATGTAATAATGATAATAATAATAACGATGATGATAACAATAATAAATACTATGACATAGATATAGACAAACAAACTCCTCAAGCTAAGCGTCCATGTTTTTAATCCATCACCAATTTTGCGAAAGACAGACGACGTTTTTCAGCCAAAGAGAGAAAAACAATGGTAAGAGAGAGAAAAAAGAATTGGTAAGAGAGAGAGAGAAAAAAGATGGTAAGAGAGAGAGAGGAGAGAGAGAGAGAGAGAGAGAGAGAGAGAGAGAGAGAGAGAGAGAGAGAGAGAGAGAGAGAGAGAGAGAGAGAGAGAGAGAGAGAGAGAGAAATAAACGACTCGACGACTCTCAGCCACTTTTAAATAGACTTAGAAGACCAACCACATTCATCTTGACTTTGTGACTTATGTGCAACGTTATTTCAAGAAACTGAAAAAGGAGTAAAATTATATTGCACTGCAAGCGTACTTTCGTGTTGTGTACTTTTTCTGAAATATATCATGTGTAATTTTCCTTTAATATATACGAGAGAAATATTATCTTTATTTTTCGTCTGCATGTGTGTGAGAGAGAGAGAGAGAGAGAGACAGACAGAGAGAGAGAGAGAGAGAGAGAGAGAGAGAGAGACATAGAGAGAGAGAGAGAGAGTGTGTGTGTGTGTGTGTGTGTGCGCGTGTGTGTGCGTGTGTGTGCGTGTGTGTGCGCGTGTGTGTGTGTGTGTGTGTGTGTGTGTGTGTGTGTGTATGCGATTCTAAGTTCTTACTAACCCTTGCAGCAACGTAGTAAGCATTCGAGTCTTCTCCCTCGTCAGGCTGGTCCAAATACACAACGTATGTCCGGTTTACCTGGGAAGAGACACGGGCGTAAGGTGAAAGAGTGGAAGGAAAAAACAAAGAAAATTAATGAAAAACATAGAAATGAAAAATAAAAGAGAATGGATGGAAAACAAAGAAAATGGATAAAAAATAGATAAAATTATTGAACAAATAACAAGGAAAATGGATGAAAAACAACAAAGAAAATTTATCAAAAGTAACAAAGAAAACGGGCCAAGGCGTGAAGTCAATAGGACGAAACAAAACACTTTTCATTAATGTAAAATCATAGGCATTTTTGCAATAAAAAACAATGTCACTTTTCTAATCAATTTCGATTTTTTCTGATATTTTGACATTAATTCCAACAAACCACAAGAATTACCAGGATAGACGTCCTTATTAAGATGTCACGGCAGTCAGTTAGATCTATTAATAACCTAAAATATTCCTCGTCATGTTAAATTGGATTCACGATATGAACTTGGCGTTTACTCATGACATGGAATATGACATGAGTTCATTCCTTGATCATCTGGCAAGTGTGCATGAACTGACATTAATAGGCATCCGTGATTCAGCATTTATGTACCATTTATATGTATGAAATGCCTTTAATTCACGTTGCCAATGATCTAGTATTTATTCGTGATCTGCTTACGATTACGATACTCGGATATTGACTCATCATGTTGCCAGATGCAACGTGTTTACAGGTCCGCGTAAACAAGGACCTGTTACTACTGACCTGATGCATCGGAATGGGGACGACTTTGCACGGATGTTCTTGGAATCGCACGACCTTCGCTGACTTGATGGCCTCAGTGTGTGTCTTCATGTATTGGCTTTCCTCAACTCTGGTGGTTTAAAGACGAATATTTATTACTTTGATGTTTTTAGCCACAGTGGCCGAATATGCTGCCAAGTATTATTGATAGAATGTGATAATAGAAAAAAAAACGTTAGTAAAAATATATTTTGAGATAGTGAATGAACCAGATTAAAAAAATAGAATAACGCAGATTGAGGCGTATTACTCTGAAATATCATTCGAAGAATGAGGAACCCAATCGTATTTATAGAGATGATGTAAATCTAGTTGTATTTTCCTGTCCGTTTATCTCAAGAAAAAAAGGCAATTCTATTTGCTTAGACTCGTGATATGGGGAAAATAGTTTTTTCTTAAACATAGCTAGTAATTATGACATGCTCATTTCAATATGAAGATCTTGATGTGGGATGCACCACTAACCATCTACTTTTTATCATATGTTCCCGATAATGAAGTTCGAAAACACACAGCATCGACCGAATGAAAATCAAAAAGTACCTATAGCGATTCTATTAACCAGTATACGAAAAGCTGTCAACAGTGCCAAAGTAGCTCCTCTTAATAAAAGGTCAACAAATCTCACCCCTTCACATCAAGAGTAACGTTGGCGACGGAATTCAGGGGCCTCTTGTTGTAGTAGAGGGCTTGCTCCAATCCCGTGACGTGGACGCCCCCGCCGCCCACGTGCTTCGTGCGGGGGATTTCCGGAATAAGGAGGTTCCTCGACCCCATCATGACGATCCGGAGGTACAGGTCCCAATCCACAGACTGGGGGAGGGGGGGGGAGGGCAGGTTAAAGGAGGTTGTGCGCTGTCGGGGTTTCGTTGGTTGCTTGCTGGTTTGTTGTGTGTGTGATTTCGTTTTTTTTTTCTCTCTTCTCTGTACTCTTCTTGTTCATTCAGTCTCTTACTCACATGTACGTACGTACGCGTGCACACACACACACACACACACACACACACACACACACACACACACACACACACACACACACACACACACACACACACACACACACACACACACACACACACACACACACAATCGGTATGTAAAACCATGTGATATGAAAGCAATTCCTTAACCAGTGCTAAACCAAAATACAAACATAATGAATTTAAGAAAAAAAACAACAGTTACAAACTTTAGATTAAGATAACATAACACCCCCCCTCCCCCAAAAAAAAAACGAAGAAAATCGTTACGAAACACCCGTAATAAATGCGACCCGATATCAAAATATCTCTTATTAATAAAAAACAATAAATAATAAAATAAATTACCATGTCAACAAACCTGGTTAACAGTGGGCCACAAGTCGACCATCTCCCGAGCAATGGTTCGCCTGACCATCCACCCATACGCAGGCACGCCATGCACCCTATAGAGCCTAGCTGGGTCATGCGCGCTGTGACTGAAGGCATTGTAGTTGTAGGCATTGACGCATACTAAGTTGGGGTCAGACTCTAATAACGGGGCTGTTTGTTGGAAGAACCTGTGGGGGGGAGATGCCAGAGATGGTGATGATGGTGGTAGTAGTGGTGATGGTGAGCATGGGGATGGTGGTGGTGGTGGTAGTGGTGGAGATGGTGGTAGTGGTGGTGGTGATGGTAATGGTTGTGGTGGTGATGATGGTGGTAGTGGTGGTGGTGATGGTGATGATGATGACACGGATGGTGTGATAATAAGGATTATGATGACAGTGAGATTTCGAAGATTTTAATAACAATTATCTTTATTTGTGGTATGGACAGCAAGACGGAAAATGATTACGAAGGCAAATCGAGCTGAAAGAAATGATAGCGGTAGATCTGATAATAAATCTAACTTTTAATAACTGTAATGAAATGTAATTGTAATGCAATAACTAAAATGCAATTTAATTTCCAAGATAATAACTAATAAGGATAACAAACTATCCTTCATCCCAGCAACATCACAATCCAACGCAGACAAAAAAAAATAAAATAAAAAATAAATAAAGTGTCTGTGACTAGCACTCACGGAATGAAATCAGGAGCTAGGTCAAGGTCATCCTCGAGAATGATGGCCTTATCAGCCTTGGAGTACTCCTCAAACACTCGCTCGAGGGTAAACTTCACGTGGGCGTTGACTCTGCTCATTGACGCTAAAAAAGGAAAAAGAATATTGGGTTTTTCTCTCGATACTCATGGGCGGTATGGGTCGTGGGCGGATAGTTAGGTGGGTGGAGAGGGGGACTTAGAAGAGGAGGGGGGGAGGGGGAGATGTATAAAAAAGGTAAAGAGAGAGAGAGCAGGGAAAGAGAGAGAGAGAGAGAGAGAGAGAGAGAGAGAGAGAGAGAGAGAGAGAGAGAGAGAGAGAGAGAGAGAGAGAGAGAGAGAGAGAGGGAGGGAGGGAGACAGGGAGACAGGGAGACAGAGAAAGTGGAAAGAGCGGAGAGTAAGAAAGTAGAGAAAGAGAATTGAGAAAGTGAAGAGAGAGGAGAGTGAGAGTGAAGAGAGAGGAGAGTGAGAAAGTGGAGAGAGTGAAGAGAGAAGAGGGTTAGAAAGTGGAAAGAAAAGAGAGTGAGTATGGAAAGAGAGAGTGGAGAGAGAGAAAAAAACAGGTACAATAGAAAACGGGGGACAAGACGAAAAAAAATAAAACAGAAAAGATAAAGGAAAAAAAATCTGAATACTTACAAAGTGGCACTGGGTTGTCGTGTTCAACCACAGACACGTTGAGGAGGCGACCCAGGGCCTTAGCCTCAGGGTTGAGCCCATCCACGAACAGAGTGATGGGCGTGTGTCTGCCCCCAGGGGACGCCCACACTTGGCCCACCTGCTTCAGGACGTGGGGAAGCCTTCGAGACGTAACTATGGCAACGGGAATCTCCTCGACCATGGGGTAATCTGGCTGGAACCAGACAGGAGGGGTATGAACACACAGTCCCTTCCGTATGTACCAATAACATATTCATATCGCACCATCCCTCTTGCCTCCATAGAAGTAAATTAAGTATTCAAACAATCTTAGTTAATAATAAACTATAACTCAATAAATATTCATAGTTAACTACTTACGCCCTTGTTAGGATCGGGTGTCCAGGGAGGTCCTTCACACCGGCAGAAGTCACCGTATCCTTCGTAAGTTTCACAGAACTTGGCCCGCTGTTCCAAGTGTTCGTCTTCATACCACTTGCACCTTCGAACTGTGGATAGTCTGCGTCAGTTGATAGTCTGGTGTTTGTGATACTAAAGGTGAATGTAGATAAATGTAGATAATGTAGACACCATTGTTTGGGATTTCTTTTTTTTTCTGTTTCTTGTGAAGTGATGTAATCTTAGATAATGGGTTGGTTTGTTTCCTTCATATGTTAATTGATCACTTCCGTTATTTCTATAGAGTATATGCCTACATATAAGGTATCCAGAACTACACCCAAAGGCCTTCAAATAGCAACAACATATCCGAACACAACACAAAGAGCACACAAGACTAAACTACATACAGGGTCTTCGAGGCACAGTTATCGCCACAGACAACGGGGCCACGTCGGGGAGATCCTTCGGCGTTATTTCCGAGGTGCTGAGGGCGTCGGAGACCACCTTCCCGCCCTTATGGAAGACGAAGGACCAAGCGTCCATCGTGGAGAGACCGTCGATGAAGTCTGAGCCGAGACTCACAAGGTGGTGGAGCGTTTCGTCCGCCACGTCTGAGAGGAACTGGGGCTGAGGCGGGTGATGGAAAGAGTGTGGTTGATAACACGGGGGTTTTAGGTTTTACTGTGTGGTGTGGAGGGTATTTTGAGAAGAGAAAAAGGGAAATTTATGGTTTGTTTATTTATAAATGTATAGGTTAAATGGATGTTATAGATCGAAAAATAGTTTGGTATTGGCTTACGCAAATAAAGATATTGGGTCTATGAACTCTTTCTTTCTCTAACACACACACACACAAACACAAACACAAACACAAACACACACACACACACACATATGTCCTTCCTATGTCAGGAATACAGAATAATGAAACTTCAACTCCAACTTCAATCTCTCCATCAAATCACAATTCTTCAACACCTTTGAACAAAACACATTCTTATCCTCACCGACCCCATGATGACCAACAGCCGGCCATCTTGGATCTGGTTCAGCTCTGCCAGAAACTGTGTCTCACTGGTTGGCTGCCAGGTCATGTAAAGGTCAGCTCGCATGACCTTTCCGGTGAACTCGTGCAGCGTTAGCAAATGGATACCCGCATGAAGCCTTGCTGTTTTAGTCCCCCAAGGCCGGGTTTTATTGAGCATACTATACACCTGTGAGGATATTTGAAAAGTGATGTTAGAAATTAATGATATGGTAGTGACAGTAATATGAGATACTATTATTTGAATCTCCTTCAGCTACTACTGCTCGTATTCTTACTATTAATATCACTATTACTACTACGGATTTGCGATTTCTACTACTACTGTTGCTACTATTGTTACCACTATTACTACTATTACTACTATTGATTTTGCTACTTCTACCACAGCTCCTGATACTACTATTACTACTATTACTACTATCGACTTTGCTACTTCTACCACAGCTCCTCTGCTACTGCTACTACTATCACTGCTGTTGCCACTATAATCACTATTAATACAGTAATATAGATACTGATGTTATCGATAATCATAATTCCTATATTAATTTCCATTTATTTTATCATCATTGCTCTGGCATTACCGTTATCGACACTGTATCTATTTCCGATAAAATGCAACTCATTCAAATATCTATCCGTAACAGACTCACCTGTTCCCCATCCACAGACAACGTAACACCTGTCACATTAACAGTCATCTCAAGAAACATGTCCTCTTCATCCATCTTTCCTTTCTCCCTCCTCCCTCCCGACCTGCTTCCCTCCTTCTCAATTACGTCCTGCACCCTCCTCGCAGCGGTCGCAAGTTGCAAGGAGTCGCCCGGAGGAATCGGCACATCCTGAGACGGAGGTCCTTTCGCCGAGGGCAAGAAGGGATGCTGTTGCGAGGGGGGGCTTGTCTCCGCTTCTTCTCGTCGTAAAGATGCGGTGGGGTGGGGGTGGGGGTGGGGGGGAACGTGGGTTGTATTTAGGCTGGGAGTTTCCTTGTTACTTTGTTTATTTGTTATTTTAGTTTGATTTGTGGTGTTTGGAAGTAGATGGTTAGTTTTTCTTGTTGTTATTGTTATTGCTGTTGTTCTTGTTGTTATCATTATTGTTATATTTAATATCATTATTATTATTATCATTTTTGTTATATTTAATATCATCATTATCATTATCATCATTATTATTCTTATCATTATTGTTATATTTAATATCATTATTCTTATCATTATTATTATTGTTGTTATTATTATTATTTATTGTTATAATCCTTATGATTATTCTTATCATTATTATTTCTATTATTAGTATCATAATAATCTTTATCATCGTCATCACCACCATCATAGGCATCATTATCACCACCATCATCATCATCAACATCATCATTATTGTTATCATTATTATCATCATTATCGTTATAAATAACATAATCATTACCATTATCGTTATTGTTTAATAATATCATTGTCACTATCATCATCATTGTTATTATCGTTGGTGTTATATTTATCATATTCATTACTATTATTGTTATATAACATGATCAATATTGTTATCATCATTATTACAATTATTGATATTATTATTACTAATACTACTACATTACTAACACTGATTCTATTACAACTATTCTTACAATCAATATCATTATAATATTACTATTCC
>NW_028234405.1:49254134-49276634 GCF_977035675.1 Penaeus japonicus
AGTAACTCGTCCGAACGGTATCGTTTTGTCTCAAATGAGTGCCTACCGCTAACGTGCCTTGAAATTTATGTTTTATTCTTTGATAATAATATTCATCTTTCAGATATATACTGTGTCAAGTTAGGTATGCTAACGAACAAAAATGTTCTGAAGCAATTTGTCACTTCGTCTAAGTTAAATAACTAGAAGCGACAAAGTTGCTAATCTAACCCATTTCCGTAACTTTTCACATATTTAACGTAATCTGGGATAAATTACACTAAACAAGAGACACGTAATTATCTTTTTATGGAGACAAGACTACTTAAACCATGAAATTAATGAAACTCGGTATTTGCAAAACATTACAGGGAGGTAATAGGGGTAAAGACAACCTAGATATTATACAAGAAATGGAAGAAATAGAAAAAAAACATATAATAAGATATTAGCCTTATAAAAAGGTCATCATCCACTAAAAGGAATAAGAATAACTGAACTAACTTTACAATATAAAGTAATATCTATTCGTAAGCATTAATAATCGACAGAGCATATATATATGAAGAAATGAGGAAGACACAGAAGTTAGCAAATAAGATATAATTCACATTAGTGGTAATCAATTAAAATACAATTATATTACTCGAACAAAATACTGCCACTCCATTAAAACAAACCTATCAAATCCCATTTTCTATCTCATAAAAAAATAGACGATTATAAGCAAAGATCATACATCTACAATATACAATATCCCCAAAGTTCATTTATTTATGCTATTTTGATGTATTATACTACGTGAGCAGAGTTCATAGCGACAAATGTAGAAGAAAGATATGAATGAGACTGAATATCTAAACAACATTTAGTGATTTATTTATGCGTTTCGATGCAAATATGATCTTATCTACAACAATACATTTATTAGTTCTTTATTACATGTAATTTTGATGAAAGACCTCCGTCAATACGATTTTGTCAAAATAATACATCTCTTGTGTGTATCATACTACAACAACATTTATTTAGTTCATTTATTTATGCTATTTTGATGTACTATCCTACACCAACCTTAAATGTGGGCAGAGGCATATTTTCACAAGGATGAGTCTTTATCACAACTACGGATGCGGAATCCAGCTTCTCCTGAAGGCGTTCTTGGTACGTGGGCGTGAGGGCGCTGGGGGGGAAGGGGGGGAAGGGGGGGCAAGGGGGTAATGGGGGGGATTAGGTAGGGTTTAAATCTAGTGGAAATTACTGCTTTTTCTTTCGTACACGCTTGAAGTATGTAGAAAGATGGTAGATTATTTTATAGTCGTGTAGCGCATGCCTTTGTGTTTTTTTCTCTACTCTGGTGTTTTTACTCGTGTGGTTATGATAATTATTTCAAACTGTTCGAAGAAAAAAGGTGAAAAAATACCTATACATATGTATTTATCGATTCTAGTTCACTGCTACTATAGCATGCGGGCTGCCATGGGATGAATTCTACCACTCGCCACACAATTCACCTAACTTGACCTAACCAGCCCAGATCAACCTAACCTAATCTAACTTAACCTAGCCTATCCCAACCCAACCCACCCTAACCTGACCTAGCTTAACCAATCCAAACCAAACCAAACCTAATCTAACCTAACCTAATCCAATCCAACCTAATCTAATCTAATCTAACTTAACCTAACCTAACCTAACCTAACCTAACCTAACCTAACCCAACCCAACCAAACCTAACCTGTTAAAAAACCCTGTCATACCGCATACTATAGTACTAAACGAGATAAACCACACACTACAGTACCTGACACCGTGACAGACCGAAAAACTATAGCATATCCGACATATCCATACCTGTCAACACTGAGGATTACGTGAGTATCCTTCGCCATCGGCTGACTACTGAAGAGGAGCTGATCGTAGCCTGAGATATGAACTCCTCCGGCGCCCATGTGTCTCGTGCGAGGGACTTCGGGTAATAGCATGTCCATCGGGCCTATCAGCTGCCTCCGAATCCACCAGTCCCAGAGCACCGTGTTCTGAAAGTGGTGGTGGTGGTTGTGGTGGTGGTGATGGTGGTTGTGGTGGTGATGGTGGGGAGGGGGGGTGTAATGAGGGATGAGTTCTGGTTTTTATTTTTTTACGTTTTTTTATGGTCTTTATGTTTGTTTTCGTTTTTTTTCCCATCCTTAGCATAACTGTCTTTGTCTGTTTCTATTTTTTTATTTCTTGTCTTTTTTTCGATTTCTTTCCCCTTCTTCTCTCCCTGTATCGAACTAGTACAACTATCAATTACATCTTACCAGCTACGATGACCTGAACTTCCGTATTTAACCTCACCTGACCTTCGCCCACCCAGCTATTCAGCATAAGCCCCGCCCCTTTTCGTGACGTCATCCAACCATAGCCAGGGATGCCATGGGCGCGATAGAGCTTGTGTGGGTCGTGGCAGGTGTGGGCGTAGGAGTTGTAATTGAAGGCGTTGACGAAGAGAAGGCGTGGGTCAGACTGGAGGGCGCGAGATGCCTGGTGGAAGAACCTGTTGGCAAAGGGGAATTGATCACCTTTTGGCAAACCTATTTTAAAGGTATTGGGATTTTTTGTAACATCAATTAAAGGTGTTGCTCGATTACTTATTTTTATTGTATATGCATTATTTCATTATTTATGTGTGTGTGTGTTTGTGTATGTGTGTGTGTGTTTGTGTGTTTGTTTGTGTGTATGTGTGTGTGTTTGTTTGTGTGTGTGTGTGTGTTTGTTTGTATGTGTGTGTGTATGTATTGTGTGTGTGTGTGTGTGTGTTTGAGTGCCAACTACAGTGTTTTCTCTGAACCGAATAGGTCTACCCACGGAATGAAGTCTGGTGCCAGCTGAAGGTCATCCTCAAGTATGATAGCATGGTCGGCCTTAGGGTGTCGCTCGAACACCGTGCTGAGAGCGAACTTGACAATGCTGTTGATTCGCGCTGGAGTCCCTGTGTACGGGGGGAAGGGGGGGGGGGCTGAGGTCGTTTGCAACATACTGTGAACATTCGTGTGTTTTTGGGTATGGTTAATAATCTGATTAATATAATTTTTGAGTCAGTATATATATATATATATATATATATATATACATATATATACATATATATACATATATATACTTATACACAAACACATACACACACACACATAAACATACACAAACACACACATATATATATATACATATATACATATATATGTATATATATATATATGATTTTATATGTATATATATATACATATATATACACACATATGCTCCATCGTATTTCTATAATGCAACATAGATACTCAAACCCGATCTTATTGACGCCCGTGTTCTCGCCTTAAACACCAGCCTAACCTGATTCTATAGAACCTTTGCTTAACAGTTACCACCATCCTCCTTCGAGTGCTACGCTTCCTCACAAAGAAAAAAAAAAGAAATCTCGACGTCCTATTCACTTCCGAAAACCTATAAACTCCCGGGCGTGTAGGAGCTTCCGGGGAACTTAGTTATGCAAGTGGCACGAAATTTGACGGTTGTTCCACGTAAAATTCCTAATTGCTTTTCCGACGATTTGTCTTCGTGTCAGTTCCGTTTTCTTTGCTTTGCTGTTCCTCGTTTTCTTTTGTTTATTTTTGTGATTTTTTTTAAATGATGCACTTGTTGTTTTTGTCGTTCTTTTTTATTGTTTGTTCATCTCTCTCTCTCTTTCTTTCTTTCTTTCTTTCACCCTCCCTCTCTCTTTCTTTCTTTCTTTCTTTCTTTCTTTCTTTCTTTCTTTCTCTCTCTCATTCTCTCTCTCTCTCTCTCTCTCTCTCTCTCTCTCTCTCTCTCTCTCTCTCTCTCTCTCGCTTTCTCTCTCTCTCTCTCAATCTCTCCTTTAATTCTCGACATTTAACATACCGATGCGAGTTGATATATAAATGACTATAACTACCTTATAAAAGAGAACAAAGAAAAAAACAGCAAACAAGTACGATAATTCATATCGGCAAAATGAAGCTCTTTTGCGAGGAAGCAGAGCCAGATACGTTCGATACACCTACGCAGATTCGACAAAATATTTTTCTTTTCAAATGAACAACCAATATTATAGTTGCATTACGCTTTCTAGGACTTCTAGAACTTCGATTCAGTAACAAAAGGATATGAAGAAGGACTCGTCTGAAAGGACTCGCATGCAACGACTCACCAACAGTTGCATGATTGTCATGCTCAATCACCGTCAGGTTGAGGAGCCGCCCTAGGTCTCGAGCCTCTTGATTCTGGCCGTCCACTATGATGATGATGGGCGTGTGTCTGCCTCCGGGGGACGCCCATAATTGAGCCACCTGTCTCAGCACAAGGTACAGTCGCCGGGATGTTACTATGGCAACGGGTATTGCCTTGGCTATGGGGTAATCTGGCTGAGAAGAGATTTATGATGTTAAAAAACAGATTCGGTTCCTAGGTTACATTATCCGGGTACATGAAAGCCTATAATTGCACTTCTGTATTCACAAAATAAGCCACATGCTTATATTTAGATAAAAAAAAGCCAGAATAGATTGTTCGACATATGTTATCCATGTTTCAACATCTCATGCTATGGGTCCTGCATATAAGCTTACCCCCATGCTAGGGTCAGGAGTCCAAGGTGACCCATCACACCTGCAGAAATCCGCGTATCCCCCGTAGGTCTCGCAAAACCTCATTCGTTCCTGGTCGGTCCAACTGCACTGCTCTCCTGTTGATAAAAGAGATTACTACCAGCGTATCTACTTTAACAAATCTATACTAAACGTAAAATACTATAAGACAAACTCCTTACTTTTTTCTATAAAACAAAGAGCTATAAATACGCTAATCGTAATATCAACCAAACAACCGTATCGTGGGGGAGATAGATAAATAGATAGATAGAGAGAGAGAGAGAGAGAGAGAGAGAGAGAGAGAGAGAGAGAGAGAGAGAGAGAGAGAGAGAGAGAGAGAGAGAGAGAGAGAGAGAGAGGAAGAGAAAGAGAGAGACGCACTCACACACACACACACGCAAAAGTATCTACTTCCATTGTTTTTTCCACTTAAACTTGACCTCTCCATTTAACCGCTTTTCATCTTCTCATTCAGAACTGCCAGTATCACCACGAAGGAAAACCACACTATAATACATGTCAGGACAAGGGACCATCACTATAGAAATACCTTGAGTCAGAGGCAAGACAAAATGGAGTCTGACTGGAGACGAGTCACGGGTGTAAGTATGTGGAGTCGTTGTTGTGAGTGACTCGTGAATCACGCCCGTGCCTTTTCTCGCGATCATGCACCAGGAATCATGCACTACGAAGCGGTCGGAGAACTGGGAGCCCAGGTTCTTGAACTCCGTCAGGATATCCTGACTTAGGTACTGGGTGAACTCGGGCTGAAAATAGTGAAAAGGAAACTTATATGGAAGAAATATTTGTTTGTTTTTCAGCCGAGTAATCATTATCACTATCATCTTAATCGATTTTAATATTTTCTTTACCAGGCGATGTGCAACAGTGCCATGAATGATGAAAACATCTTTGAATATCAATCATTATAGAGGGGCAACTACGCTGCATGAAGCGGAAGTGCCTGTTCTTTACCGCGGCCAATATGACGATCACTCTGCCGTTTCTCGTACTCATGACCACGTCCTGTAGTTGGCGCGTGGCTTCCGGCTGCCAGGTGAGAAAGGTCGCCGCCTGCATGACCTGTCCTGACCTCTCGTTCAGGATCACGTAGTGTACTCCAGCATGAAGGCGGGCTCGCTCGGCGCCCCATGGGACTGTTTTGTTGACCACGCGGTACACCTGTTAGGGGGATTTTTGACAATTACTGACGAGCGAGGAGGTATCAGGAGTTTTGTTAACCTCTAACCCAATAGATATCATCATAAAATTGACATAAAATCCGCTGCTGAGAGCTTAACTTTGATACTTCACGCCGAGTCACAAACGGCAAAACGTCTCTTGAGTCAAAGAAACGGCAGCGCATCACATCAACCTACACCATGACTCGTAGAGCGTAGCGTTACACCAACCAACCCGTGACTCACCTCTTACACCAACCAACCCAACGTGACTCACCTCTTGCACCAACCAACCAACCCAACGTGACTCACCTCTTGCACCAACCAACCAACCCAACGTGACTCACCTCTTGCACCAACCAACCCAACGTGACTCACCTCTTGCACCAACCAACCCAACGTGACTCACCTCTTGCACCAACCAACCCAACGTGACTGACTCACTTCTTGCACCAACCAACCCAACGTGACTCACCTCTTGTACCAACCAACCAACCCAACGTGACTCACCTCTTGCACCAACCAACCAACCCAACGTGACTCACCTCTTGCACCAACCAACCAACCCAACGTGACTCACCTCTTGCACCAACCAACCCAACGTGACTCACCTCTTGCACCAACCAACCCAACGTGACTCACCTCTTGCACCAACCAACCCAACGTGACTGACTCACTTCTTGCACCAACCAACCCAACGTGACTCACCTCTTGCACCAACCAACCAACCCAACGTGACTCACCTCTTACACCAACCAACCCAACGTGACTCACCTCTTACACCAACCAACCCAACGTGACTCACCTCTTGCACCAACCAACCAACCCAACGTGACTCACCTCTTGCACCAACCAACCAACCCAACGTGACTCACCTCTTGCACCAACCAACCAACCCAACGTGACTCACCTCTTGCACCAACCAACCCAACGTGACTCACCTCTTGCACCAACCAACCCAACGTGACTCACCTCTTGCACCAACCAACCCAACGTGACTCACCTCTTGCACCAACCAACCCAACGTGACTCACCTCTTGCACCAACCAACCCGTGACTCACCTCTTACACCAACCAACCAACCCAACGTGACTCACCTCTTACACCAACCAACCCAACGTGACTCACCTCTTGCACCAACCAACCCGTGACTCACCTCTTACACCAACCAACCAACCCAACGTGACTCACCTCTTGCACCAACCAACCCAACGTGACTCACCTCTTACACCAACCAACCAACCCAACGTGACTCACCTCTTGCACCAACCAACCCAACGTGACTCACCTCTTGCACCAACCAACCCGTGACTCACCTCTTACACCAACCAACCAACCCAACGTGACTCACCTCTTGCACCAACCAACCCAACGTGACTCACCTCTTGCACCAACCAACCCAACGTGACTCACCTCTTGCACCAACCAACCCAACGTGAGTCACCTCTTGCACCAACCAACCAACCCAACGTGACTCACCTCTTGCACCAACCAACCAACCCAACGTGACTCACCTCTTACACCAACCAACCCAACGTGACTCACCTCTTGCACCAACCAACCAACCCAACGTGACTCACCTCTTGCACCAACCAACCAACCCAACGTGACTCACCTCTTGCACCAACCAACCAACCCAACGTGACTCACCTCTTGCACCAACCAACCAACCCAACGTGACTCACCTCTTGCACCAACCAACCCAACGTGACTGACTCACTTCTTGCACCAACCAACCCAACGTGACTGACTCACCTCTTGCACCAACCAACCCAACGTGACTCACCTCTTGCACCAACCAACCCAACGTGACTCACCTCTTGCACCAACCAACCCGTGACTCACCTCTTACACCAACCAACCCAACGTGACTCACCTCTTGCACCAACCAACCAACCCAACGTGACTCACCTCTTGCACCAACCAACCAACCCAACGTGACTCACCTCTTGCACCAACCAACCAACCCAACGTGACTCACCTCTTGCACCAACCAACCAACCCAACGTGACTCACCTCTTGCACCAACCAACCAACCCGTGACTCACCTCTTGCACCAACCAACCCAACGTGACTCACCTCTTGCACCAACCAACCCAACGTGACTCACCTCTTGCACCAACCAACCAACCCAACGTGACTCACCTCTTGCACCAACCAACCAACCCGTGACTCACCTCTTGCACCAACCAACCCAACGTGACTCACCTCTTGCACCAACCAACCCAACGTGACTCACCTCTTGCACCAACCAACCCAACGTGACTCACCTCTTGCACCAACCAACCAACCCAACGTGACTCACCTCTCTCCCATCCACAAGGAATGCGACCCCCGAAGGTCCTAGAAATGCCTCTAACTGAACACTCTCGCTCTCCTTGGCTCGAGGAATTCGACTCGAGGCTTCGGGAGATTTCGGATGAACGCTCGGTCCCTTAGAAGGATCTTGGGGATAGGAATGGCGTTGATTTTCCTTCGTGTTTGTGGATGGTGAGTCTGGGTTTCGTCTCAAGTCTGGAAGGATAGAAGGATATTTGATGGTTTTTGATGTTGATAGGAACACTGGCGTGGTACCTTTTTTTGCTTTCCTTTGTCTAGAATGTAATGGGCGAAAGAGTTTAAATTTAGAATTATATAGATACGTAATTCTGAACGATAGCTTTGAGTTCTATTTATCTACAGTTGGGGGTGTTAGGGTAGCATCTATATCTCCGCCAATGTGAATGTTTACCCCGATAATGATTTTTTTTTTTTTTTTGTTTCACTACAAGAGAAAATTGGTGATGCTTTTATTTGATTTTATTTTTTATTATTATTATTATCATTTCTTTTTTTTTTTTTTTTTTTTTGTGTGTGTGTGTGTGTGCAATAAGTCTCAACTATTAAAGGAAGCTTAGCATTTCCTGCCCAACAATTTTTATGGATGATATAGTGTGAATGCGTTCATCATAGTCAAAACAGTTACCTTATCACGAGCTTTGTTTATGTTGACTACGATTTCAATTACTGTGGCAAAAAATTACTTTGTTTTAAATTTTTAGGTTTAAATTTAGGATTATGTTTCCTTTGTGAAACGGATATGCATATAATCGTAATATTCATGTTATATACCTCCTGTTAGTTCATGAGGGTAAACAAAAATCAAATTAAACAATAGATATCCTAATACTGGACATTTTCCTGTCATATTGAATATTAAAGCTTTATGAATAGGGAAAGTAAAATGCCTCGCATACAGAATTCTATAACAATAATAATACTGGTGGTGATGCTGTTACCTAAAAGCGCAAAATCATATCTTAGAATTTCAGTTATACTTTTCATGCGTAAAACTTTTTTTGTTCATTTTCATTGTGTAAGTAAGAATATCATATGTAGTGTTTTGGCAAAACAGTAGAAAAAGCATTTAACACAAATTAAGTTTCCTGAGAGATAAAATATTTTTGAAATCATCCTAGATTTTGTCTCCTGTTTTTCCATATTTGTTTTCTTAATTATACATTTTTTGCCACAATCAATTCCATTACCCTTTTCTTTCTTATTTATAAGACCATAACTTTTTAATTCTTTCCCACACCATTTATATTTACTTTGTTACCTAGTCGTATATATATTATATGCAAGCATAAATCAGTATCTATCTCAAACATTTTCACATCTCAGTCAGTAGAGTGCAAACCACAAAGATACTATAGCTGAGTAAACATAGTATTAATTAAAGTAAAAATGTCATTAATGACGGTATAATTAACAATAAAAATGATTACCAATATTACTATTGTTATGCAAGTAAACAATTACTTAAATCATGAATGAATAGTAAAAGCCACTGCAATTGCACAACCAACATTGTTAAAAATCAAACAAAATCCCACACAACGCCAGTGCTTGCCTTACAATACACACCATGGGTTCTCACGCGGGCTTCGTGGCTTAAACGGGCTTGTCTCTCGGCGCCTCTCATGACCTCGGTGGCAACCAGAAAGACAGTCACAGTCGCCAACAAGACTAAAAGGGGCACCAGCTTCCGTGACGTCATCCTGTAAGGTCTCTGGAGGGACTTTCGGTTGAATCTTTACGACTGGTTCATTTTCGTCACGGTGGAATTCTCGTTTTCTTCTGTTTTTTAGGTGTCACTTTTTGATTTTTCTTTTTTTCTTTCGGTGTAGGAGTCACATGTTTACACGTCTCGAGTTGTGTAATGAAGCGTGGAATTCGAGGCGCTTCGGTGTTTACATATTCACACTTTTGCTTCGATGTGAGTCCGTGTTTACTTCGGAGGACGTGTCCTGTACTCATGTGTCTGTGTCGGGTGGGGGACTATGACCCTTAATACCTTGTCTACGTGTCCGAGCCTGAACCCTTTACCAGGAAAAGTGTACCAGAAATACCCGCCTTGTTGTATTTAGGCGGAAAAGGAGCTTAGAAATACCATAATGCTTCACTCATTTGGGTTACGTTCATTCTGAAGTTTGAAGAAATTTGAACTTTATTGAAGAAACGTTGTTGCATAGACGTAATGCCGCATTGCCTAAAGGAAGGTTCTTGAAAACGCTCCGCCTTATGACTCATATACAGTGAGTTATGTTGCAAGTTATGTATTACAATGGTGATGGATTATAGTGTTTTTTTTTTTGTAATGGCTGTGATGTTCTTTTTTATGTTTTTGTTGTTGCTCGTAATAAAAAAAAACAACATATGATTGATATCTTAATGATTATTTATTTTTATTTTTAATCGAATCATTAATGGAGGTAATTGTATTTTGTTACTGATTAGTAACGTGAATGTTTATAAAATGACTTATTAAACGTTCAAGTCCTTCTGTATTTGCTTACAATTAACTAAATACAGAGGAATTATTTTTTATTCTTTCCCTTCTTTCACTTTATTTCTATTTATATTCCTTCATTATTTCCCATATCTCTCTACTCTCTCATTTATTTTACCTTTTCATCTCTACTCCTTTTCATTTAATTTCTTCATATCCACGGTCTTTAATTCCATAGCTATATTATTTATCTATCTTTTTTTCTCTCAAAATTACTAAACTATTTATCGTTTTCCGTGATTTTCGAGAGTAAAACAGCTGATTTTTATATTTCCTCATAGCTTATGAAAATTGAATAATACTGTGAAAAGGTTGCGTAATGGATATTTTGTGTATAAGTTGCACATATTGGGGAATATGTAATTTCTGTTTGTGTGTTGTGATAAGTTCTTTGTGTAATAGCCTGAATGGTCATAGGATAGGCATACACCAATATAAACTCATTTTCTTTATATATTTATTTAAACCAACACATAGGACTCTATATGTCTTTTTTTTTTCTTCTTTTTTTTTCTCTTTTTTTTTTGGCTACAGAGATAACGTCTATATTGAATACACATTAATTATTTTACAGATATAAAGATAATTTCCTTTGTTTTCTTAAGTTACAGAAGTCTATGTGTTACAGATGTTCATGTGTTATCACTTTTACAATATATATATTGTTTCCACACGTAAAGGGTATTTGCATTTAGTGATATATTGAATGAAACTTAAGCTTGGATGATTTTGATCCACACTATAAATCTCTGTATGGAAAGTTATGATCAAGTATTAAGATCACTTATACATACATGTCAAGTTTAAAAATGCTTTTCACATGTTCTTGTTATTTCTCACAATTATCAGTAACGTTGCATATATCCCAGGAACAACAATAAGATAAAACAGATCTCAATATCAAATCCTAAATCCCAAAAAATTATCAATATTTCTCAATATCTCAATATCAAATCGCAATTCCCAAAGAAAAACATAACTCAAAATAACACCATCGAAATATAAAGATTCATTCATTAATTGGGAAATACGAATAGAGAACATTATCAATAGAGAACATTATCAATATTTCTCAATATCTCAATTCCCAAAGAACATCAAAACTCAAAATAACACCATCGAAATATAAATGAGTCACCCAATAAAAAAAAATTGAATGAAATAAACAATATGTAAAACTTGAAGATCCGATTCATTCATTGATTGGGAAATACGAATAGAGAACATTATCAAGGTTGAACTCCTCCTCAGGCAAAAGGGCTGGGACCCGGACAGCGTACTCGCCATGAGCCTTCGAGTGTCTCCAAGTGTGTTTCGTAGCGTAGTCGAGGTCCCCCTTGGAAGGGTGGTAGATCACACTCGGGTCCACATTCCAGCTGTTGTGTGAAGTGGGAGGGAGGGGGAGGGGGGAGGGGGGAGGGGGTGAGAGCAGTGAGGTGGGATGTAATTCATTTCTGTTTCTTGATAGTTATGATTCGATTTGTGATAATGTTTTTGAAGATGGTACTATGATTCTTATATATATATACATATACACACACACACATATATATATATATATATATATATATATATATATATATATATATACATTTTTTTTTTATTTTTTTTTTATTTTTATGGAGATTATTTAAATGATGATAATGCTTATAATACAGCTACTACAATTTAGTTGATGATATAACTTCTGTAATCATATTCTACAGTTTTAATAGTGATGACTTCGGGCTTGAGTGATTGTAATGTTCTAAAAGTGGTGAAAGTGATCATGCATTTGATGCAAAAGTTTCTTGTTTTAAATTAGATAACTGGCTGATATTGGCAGAGGCTAGGGTGCAATATATCATCCAATATGTAAATGTTTTTTGTTTTTTTTATCTTGTTTAATTTTAGATCATTTGCTAATTTTGATGGAGTCTATGGTACAATATATCATTCAATATATTAGTAAATATTAGTTTATATCAGCACTTAAAGTTAGAAAAAAAAAAACATGGCATACCAGTAAGCTGACGATGGACAGGACACAATAACGAAAGGCGTCTCAAAAAACTTCATGGAAAAAGTCCCATGATAGTTTTCGTAGAGATAAGGGTAGTAGAATCCCATGCACTGTCACGGAGAGAAAAAAAAGTCAAATATCAGCCTGTTTAACATGACAAAAAAAAAAAATAATAATAAGTTACTGATACGATGTCTGTATTTAACATAAGAAAAAGTAAGTTACTGGTTTAATTCATGTCTTTGACTGGACCCTCATACACATAGACGAATAAAAACATCAAACATTCTTTAAAAATAAATATTCTAACAAAACGAAATAGAACATAACCTCATATACATATCTCCTTTTCTACTAATGCTACAGAAATTAACACTAAAATAAAACAATAACAAAACAAAAACCAGAAATAAAATCGAAATAAAAAAATAAAAATAAAATAAAAACTAAAAACAAAAATAGAAAATAAAATCAACTAGATGAAATCAAATCAAAACCATATAATATCAAGAAATATATGAAGATAAGACTCACCTTCCCAAGAACATGGTATGACCTCTCATAGTCGTCTTCGCCGGTCAGGTTGACATAGATGACGAAGGTCTCATTCTGGTGAAGGAGTATATCTGTATATCTGTGTTTATTATATCTGTCTACCTGGTTATTTGTTTATGTATCTATGTGTTTGTTTGTTTATCTATCGTTTTTATATATATATGTTTTTATCTCTCTCTGTCTGTTTGTCTGTTTGTCTGTCTGTCTGTCTGTCTGTATGTCTCTCTCTCATATATATATATATATATATATATATATATATATATATATATATATATATATAATGTATATATATAATGTGTATATATATATAATTATATATATATAATGTATAATGTATAATGTATAATGTGTGTGCAAGTAAATATATCTATATGTAAGAGAGAGGACGTGAGAGAGAGAGAGAAAGACAGAAAGAGAAAAAGAAACAGAGTTAGAAAGAGAGAGAGAGATTAACACAGAGAAAGAGATACAGAGACAAGGAAAGGGACAGACCGCAATCGGCAAGGAATTTGAGACACGGGAGATCGCCAACCAAATATTTATGGCCGAAGGGTTGAAGGTGATAGAGTCAGCTGTTTCCTTCATCTCAGAGTGAGGAGAATCGAGGCTGGCATGTAATAATTGTTTGGATTCTTGTCGGGAAAGATAATCTGGATTGTGTGTGTGTGTGTGTGTGTGTGTGTGTGTTTTCTTGACTGGGATATACCTTAGATTCTTGTAGAGAATGTTTTGGATATAGGCAGTGAAATGGGCATGCTTATCGTATTTAAGAGAACAACTTTGATATTTTTAAATTTCAAGCGACCCTGGAGGATATCACGCAGCCCTCGGAAACACATATTGTAAAAAAAAACGCTTTATATCCAAATTACAAGAATACAACAAAAAAGATTTAAAAAATGAAATAGATAAAGAAAAACACCCTTTCTCTTACAGCAGCCCCTCCACCACCCACCCATCCCACACCCATCCCATACACCCATACCCATCCCATACACCCATATCCATCCCACACCCCCACCCATCCCACACACCCACACACCCCCACACCCACCCCCACACCCACACACCCACCCCATACACCCCCCCCACACACCCCCACACCCACCTTATATCTCGGAACAGGCGCTTTATCACACGGATGCTCTGTCACATTCACGACCTGAGCACGATGGATTCTCATCATCATGTCGATCCCGTAAGCGACTTCCCACAGCCGAATCATATTCAACTGGACGTCCCGCTGCGAGTTGAGAGGACGCTGCTGAAAGGACGTCTCCTGTTCGTTCCCGGACACGTGGACACCGCCTCCGCCTTCGTGTTTCGTGCGTGGGATTTCCGGGATGATGACCTGGTTCCATTGGTTCACGTGGTACTTCCGGATGTAGAGGTCCCAGTCTGCTTCCTGGTTGGGGATGGGTGGGTTGGAGTGGAGGTGGGTGAGGGTAGGTGGGGATGGGTGGTTGGGTGGGGGTGAGGGTGGAGGTGGGGTGGGGTTGGGGTGGAGGTGGGTGGAGGTGGAGTGGGGGTTGGGTGGGTGTAGGTGGGGGTGTAGTGGGTGGTGGGATGGGTGGAGGTGGGGTGGATGTAGGTGAGGGTGGGTGGGTTGGTGGGTGGAGGTGGATGTAGGTGAGGGTGGGTGGAGGTGGGGTTGGGGGGGTGAGGGGGGGTCGGGTTGGGGGTTGATGAGGGTGGGGGTGGAGTGGGTGGAGGTGGGGTTGGGTGGGTGTAGGTGGGGGTGTAGTGGGTGGTGGAGGGGTGGATGTAGGTGAGGGTGGGTGGAGGTGGGGTTGGGGTAGTTGGGTGGATGTCGGTGGGTAGGTTGAGGTGGGTGGGGGTTGGGCGGAGGTGGGAGTGGAGTGGGTGGGGGTGGGGGTAAGGGGTTGTTATATTAGTCTGGTTGGGTTTTGGAGGATTTTGACAGAGAGTCTTCCTTATTTGTTTTTTTATCTCTCGTGATTTTGTTTTTGATGTGTATCGTGATGATTATCACCATGATTAAAACTATTGTGTTTATTATTATTGTTATTATCATTATCTTTTGTTAATAATATAATCATGATGATTATTATTATCATTATTATGATTATTATTATTACTATTATCATTAATATCATTATTATTATCATTATTATTATTATCATTATCATTATCATTATTATCATGAATATTATTACCATCATTATTGCTGTGATTATGATTGTGATTATGACGATTATTATCATTATTAGTATTAGTATTAGTTGTAGTATTATTAGTAGTAGTATTATCATTATTATTATTATTATTATTATTATTATTATTATCATTAATATTATTATTATCATTATTATTATTATTATCATTATCAATAATATTATTATATTATCATTATCATCATCATTATCCTTATAACCATCATCATCATATCATCATGATTGTTATTATGATAAGTATCTTCCCAGAACACATCCATCTCTCCCACTTCCACCAATCACAAATACCACCCCACAAACACCACCACCAACCAACAACCAAAATCAACCAAAATCATTCAATTCCCTCACCATATCCATAGACGCCCAGTTGTCAACCATCTTCTCAGCCACTTTCCTTCGCGTCATCCACCCGTAATAAGGATACGATTGGACCCGATAGATTCTGGTCGGATCTGAGGCGGTGTGTGAGTAGGAGTTGTAGTTATAAGCGTTGACGATCGCGATTGACTCGTCGAACCTCATCAACAGAGCCGTTTGGTGGAAGTAACTGGAAGGAAGGAGGGAGGGTGGAGTGGAGGTGGGGTGTGGGGGAGGGGGAGGGGTGGGGGAGGGTATGTGAGGGTAGAGGTGTGGGTGGGTGGGGTGAGGTAGGGGTAGGGGGAGGGGGGGAGGGGATGTGTGTGTGGGGCTAGGGTTGGGGTAGTGGTGTTTGTTATTGTTTATGTAGATGTATATATATGTATATATATGTACGTGGGTATATGTGTATATACATATATATACATATATACATATGTATATATATATGTGTGTGTGTATATATGTACATATATGTGTATATATATATATATATATATATATATATATATATATATATATGAGTGTGTATATATATATACATATAAATATATGTATGTATGTGTGTGTGTGTGTGTGTGTGTGTGTGTGTGTGTGTGTGTGTGTGTTTGTGTATGCACACACACACAAACACACTTTCGTTATCTATCATCCAAATCCATGCAACTGAATCACGCACTCGCGCATGTGCCACACGGCAAAGAAGTCAAGTGATCCTGTGCGTTTCTGGGCTAAGCTTACCTTATAAAGTCCGGTGCGAGATTAAGGTCGTCCTCGAGAATGATGGCCTTGTCGGCCTCGGGATGCATCTTGAACACCGTCTCAAGGGAGAACTTGATGTGCTGATTCACTCGGTGTATCGAACCTTCGAAAACGTCTTTCGTTAATTGAGAAGTTATAGATAGTTATAGATATAGAAGTTGTAGAATGAGTGTGTAAGTTTTATGTGTGTTCAGTATTGGGTGTTTATCCCTTTTTGGATGAATATTTTACCTGTAATGATATAGGTATGATAGTAATTTGCATATCATAATTTAATTCAGTTATTAGTCCATTTTCGTCCCTGTGATTTTAACCTCGCTTCACCAAAATTCCGTCTCGACCCTAAAAATCTTCCGCTCTCCTCTACTCATAACATCCCTCTTGGTCATTCATAAGCATCATCATCATCATCTTTACTTACCGAGAGGAGCAGGGTTGTCATGGAAAACGACCGTAACGTTGATTATCTTGCCCAGCATCTCAGCCTCTGGGTTACGTCCGTCCACGAAGATGACGAGAGGGGTTTTAGCGCCGCCAGGGTTCTTCCGTATCTTGATTACTTGCGTCAGCACCATCGGCAGGCGTTTGGCCGTCACCATGGCAACGGGGATGGTTTCGTGCATTGTCACGGGAGGCTTAAATCCTACCTGGATGGTGATGGAGGAGGAGGATGGTCTTAGATGGGTTGGTTATATATGTATAGGTATAGATAGACACACGCATACGCACACACACACACACACACACACACACACACACACACACACACACACACACACACACACACACACAAACAAACAAACAAACACACACACACACACACACACACACACACACACACACACACACACACACACACACACACACACACACACACACCCATCCACCCACCCACCCACCCCACACCCACACACCCACCCACACACACACAAACACACTCACCCACACACACAAACACACACACACATATTAGTTCACACCGTTTAGCAACACAGACAACGGCACCACGAATACGTCACAGTGCCAACTCACAGCCAAGTTCGGGTCCAAGAGAAGAGGGTCTTGGCACCGACAGAAGTCAGCGTATCCTTCGTACAGCTCGCAGAACTCAGCGCGGGTCGCCATGTCGGGGTCGCTATGCCAGGGACACCTTCGTTCTAGAGGGGGGAGGGGGAGGGAGAGAGAGAGATTGCTGTTTAGGTGTTTTAGGGATGGGGGGGAGGGAGAGGGAAAGGGAGGGAGGGAGAAGGAGAGAGGGAGAAGGAAAAGGAAAAGACAAGTGGTTATTTACATCTCAAAAGGATGAGAAAGGAAGAGATAGATAGATAGATAGATAGATAGATAGAGAGAGAGAGAGAGAGAGAGAGATAAAGAGAGAGACTACTAACAGAGAAGAAGGTGAGAAAGCGAGAGAAAACGAGCCGAGACAGAGAGAGAGAGAAAGAGAACAGGAGACACGAAGACCCGAAAACCAGCAACTTCTCTCACCTGGCGACCGGGGGACCGTCACGGAGAACAGCAAGGGGGCGGTGCCAGCCACGGACACGTTTCTGGAGGTGATGAGGGTCTCCAGGAGGGGCGGGTGGCCCTTGAGTGTCACCAAGGCCCAGCTTTCGCCCCGGGTCGCCAGAGGACCGAAGTACGACCCGAGTCTCTCGACCATCTTGACTGCGTCCTCTCGGAACCACGGCGTGAACTCGGGCTTTGAAGGGAAGGGCGCCGTTAGTCTAGTGGATTGGTGGATTGGTTGATTGGTGGATTAGCGGATTAGTGGATTAGCGGGTTGGTGGATTAGTGGATCAGTGGATTGGTGGATTAGTGGATTAGTGGATTGGTGGATTAGCGGATTAGTGGATCAGTGGATTGGTGGATTAGCGGATTAGTGGATTGGTGGATTAGTGGATTGGTGGATTAGCGGATTAGTGGATTAGTGGATTGGTGGATTAGCGGATTGGTGGATTAGTGGATTGGTGGATTAGTGGATTGGTGGATTAGTGGATTGGTGGATTAGTGGATTGGTGGATTAGTGGATTGGTGGATTAGTGGATTGGTGGATTAGTGGATTGGTGGATTAGTGGATTGGTGGATTAGCGGATTGGTGGATTAGTGGATTGGTGGATTAGTGGATTGGTGGATTGGTGGATTGGTGGATTAGTGGATTGGTGGATTGGTGGATTGGTGGATTAGTGGATTGGTGGATTAGTGGATTGGTGGATTAGTGGATTGGTGGATTAGCGGATTGGTGGATTAGCGGATTGGTAGATCAGCGGATTGGTGGATTGGTGGATTAGTGGATTGGTGGATTAGTGGATTGGTGGATTATCGGATTGGTGAATTAGCGGATTGGTGGATTAGTGGATTAGCGGATTGGTAGATCAGCGGATTGGTGGATTAGTGGATTGGTGGATTGGTGGATTAGTGGATTAGCGGATTGGTGGATTAGTGGATTGGTGGATTAGTGGATTGGTGGATTAGTGGATTGGTGGATTAGTGGATTGGTGGATTAGCGGATTGGTGGATTAGCGGATTGGTGGATTAGTGGATTGGTGGATTAGTGGATTAGCGGATTGGTGGATTAGTGGATTGGTGGATTAGTGGATTGGTGGATTAGTGGATTGGTAGATCAGCGGATTGGTGGATTAGTGGATTGGTGGATTAGCGGATTGGTGGATTAGTGGATTGGTGGATTAGTGGATTGGTGGATTAGTGGATTGGTGGATTAGTGGATTGGTGGATTAGCGGATTGGTGGATTAGCGGATTGGTGGATTAGCGGATTGGTGGATTAGTGGATTGGTGGATTAGTGGATTAGCGGATTGGTGGATTAGTGGATCGGTGGATTGGTGGATTAGTGGATCGGTGGATCGGTGGATCGGTGGATTGGTGGATTGGTGGATCGGTGGATTGGTGGATTGGTGGATCGGTGGATTAGTGGATTGTTGGATTGGTGGATCGGTGGATCGGTGGATTGGTGGATTGGTGGGTTAGCGATTGGTGGATTAGTGGATTGGTGGATTAGCGGATTGGTGGATTAGCGGATTGGTGGATTAGTGGATTAGTGGATTGGTGGATTAGCGGATTGGTGGATTAGTGGATTGGTGGATTGGTGGATTAGTGGATTGGTGGATTAGTGGATTGGTGGATTAGCGGATTGGTGGATTAGTGGATTGGTGGATTAGCGGATTGGTGGATTAGTGGATTGGTGGATTAGTGGATTGGTGGATTAGTGGATTGGTGGATTAGTGGATTGGTGGATTAGCGGATTGGTGGATTAGCGGATTGGTGGATTAGTGGATTGGTGGATTAGTGGATTGGTGGATTAGTGGACTAGCGGATTGGTGGATTAGTGGACTGGTGGATTGGTGGATTAGTGGACTAGCGGATTGGTGGATTGGTGGATTAGTGGACTGGTGGATTGGTGGATTAGTGGACTAGCGGATTGGTGGATTAGTGGATTAGTGGACTGGTGGATTAGCGGATTAGTGGATTGGTGGGTTGGTGGATTAGTGGATTGGTGATGGTTATTCTCGCGGTAGTAGAGTACTTCGGGATAATGAATGATAATAACGAGGATAATTATCTACTGATATTAGGGTCATCATTATCAATATCAGGATCAAATACCATTATTGCACTATTATTACTAGACCGTTATATCGTTATCAATATCACTGTCATTATCATCACGTGATACTTAAGGGATTGAGATCGACGAATTTCCAATCTTCTAAATCCCTGCAACTGCTAGATAACCAGCATCCCTAGTGACTCACCACGCCCACAAGAATCACTAGTCTGCCCATCTGTGCGTGCTTGAGCATCTTGGCCAGCATCCTGTGGGTGGAGGGCTGCCAGGTGAAGAACTGCTCCTTCTGCAGGACAGCGAAGTTGTGTTGGTGCAGGATTATGACGTGTATGCCGGCATGGTATTTCGTTTTGTTCCCTTTAAATGTGTTTTCGTTGCTTGCGTATATCTGCGGAATTGTAAGAATATTGTAGAGAGTATTGTAGAAGTAAAAAGATTGTGGAATGTATAAGGGATATGTAAGAATGATATGTATTTGTGTTTAGTAATATTACAGGGGTTATTTTTTTATATATCTATAGTAGGGTTCATTGAAAACAAAATAGAATGGTCTTCCCTTTAGAGTTGGGTTCTGCGTTTGTCAGTTTTCTTTCATAAATCATGCTTAATGTTTTTGATAACATAGCAAGTTTTTTTTAGAGTATTTCATTCTTAAAAACACACACATATCTAAACGGCCACTGCGACCCCATAAAAAAGACATTAGGACGACAGAAACAAATGAGATTTTACCAGAGTAAGAAAGATCGCATTAGTAATTTGCGCAAGTTTGTGACAAGCTTTTATGTTGTTTTTTGTTTGTTTTGCTTCGATATAATTTCGAACAAAGCTTAATGTTCGAAATCGTTGTACCTCAAGAAATATAATTCAGAAGATTATCATCTCGCAAGTAATTAATTCACGTAATTATTAGCTTGCATTTTATCTTCCTCTCCCTCCCTCCCCCTCCCCCCCTCCCCCTTCCTACCTTGGCGTATGATTCATGTGTATCATAATGATCATGTAGATGTCGCCCAGCACTCAGGCTTATGTGTTCCTGTTGAGTTTTACATCGGTTTGACCCCTGTGAAAGTCACTGACTTTATTCTCTCTCTCTCTCTCTCTCTCTCTCTCTTTCTTTCTTTCTCTATCTCTCTTTAATCTTTCTCATTCTCTTTCTCTCTCTCTCTCTCTTGCGCTCTCTCTCTCTCTCTCTCTCTCTCTCTCTCTCTCTCTCTCTCTCTCTCTCTCTCTCTCTCTCTCTCTCTCTTTCTCTCTCTCTCTCTTTCTCTCTCTCTCTCTCTTCTTTCTCTCTCTCTTTCTCTCTCTCTCTCTCCTCTCTCTCTCTCTCTCTCTCTTCTCTCTCTCTCTCTCCTTCTCTCTCTCTCTCTCTCTCTCTCTCTCTATCTCTCTCTCTCTATCTCTCTCTCTTTCTCTCTCTGTTTGTATGGGTGTATAATGTGTATGTGTGGGGAATGTGTGAGTGTGAGAGTCTGTGTGTGTGTGTGTGTGTGTGTATGTACACGTGTGTATGTACACGACTTTATTCTCTCTCTCTCTCTCTCTCTCTCTCTCTCTTTCTTTCTTTCTCTATCTCTCTTTAATCTTTCTCATTCTCTTTCTCTCTCTCTCTCTCTTGCGCTCTCTCTCTCTCTCTCTCTCTCTCTCTCTCTCTCTCTCTCTCTCTCTCTCTCTCTCTCTTTCTCTCTCTCTCTCTCTTCTCTCTCTTTCTTTCTCTCTCTCTCTCTTTCTCTCTCTCTCTCTCTCTCTCTCTCTCTCTCTCTCTCTCTCTCTCTCTCTCTCTCTCTCTCTCTCTCTCTCTATCTCTCTCTCTCTATCTCTCTCTCTTTCTCTCTCTGTTTGTATGGGTGTATAATGTGTATGTGTGGGGAATGTGTGAGTGTGAGAGTCTGTGTGTGTGTGTGTGTGTGTGTATGTACACGTCATACTTGAACACCTGTGATGACATCATTTTGGGTTCAGCTGAGACTGAGTTGTGTTTTTGTGTTTGTATGTTAGTATTAGTGTATATATGTGTATATATATATACATATATAAATGTACATATGTATATATATACATAATATATATATATTTATGTATATATATGTATATATACATATATATGCATATATGTATATATATATGCATATATATGTACATATATATACATATATATATATAAATATATATATATATACATAAACAAAATATACAAAACACATTGTATGTTTATATTTATATGCATAATATTGATCTATCTATACAAGTAGATATATCACTTCATATATTAATACGAATAAAAAATATAAATATTTCGCTGTTCATCACCACATCATAATGAACAGAGGAACAACAGAACATCCTTTCTTACTTGCTGACCGTTTAGCCAGAGCGTGACTCCCGTTTTGTTAACTGCGCCAAG
>NW_028234405.1:49286634-49296634 GCF_977035675.1 Penaeus japonicus
AAAGCGGTCGCCGTATCTGGTGTTACCATTCTTCGCAAAAAATAAACTTGATATACCGTGCTTGAGTAACCGTCACGGCTGAGTTCATTTTTGTGAATAGAAAAAAAACAACAACAAAGATATCAAAATTGCATAAGGTCAGAATATTTCGATTACGTGACATTCTTAAAATAATTATGGGTAGATTCCATACAGAGACTGTTAATAGTGAGATTCCAGTGATTGTGTAGGCCTATTTTTAGGAAGAAGAATCAGAAGAATCTTATGTAAGTGTAGTTACAAACAAGAGCCCAGCGAATGGGGTTAGTCACGCAGTAAACCACCTATTCCATACAAATTAGTTACAAGCCTACCATGTGCCCATACAAGACGTTGAGATGAATCACGTGATATTCGAAGCTTCACGTGAGCTCGAGATGACTTATTAGGAACCGCAAGTCCAACCCGGAGGCGTATCCTTCAAAGAATAATGAATCCTACCTGAGTTGTCAAATGATACTGACATCCTAGCGTCATTTGTCTTGACATTGGGCACGTGGGGGTGGGATGGGTATGTGTGTTTGGGGGGAGGGGGAGGTGGGGGAGGACCTGAGGGAGATGCTGCCATGATCTCTTTGTATATGTTTGTTTTAGGTTTGATTTGCGGTTTCGTGGTATTTCTGGTTTGTTGGGTCTGTTTTTTCTTCTTTTTGAGGGGGGGGACTTTGTTTTCGTCTTTCCTTGACGTGTTAGTTTTAGAAGTTATTGTTTTTTTTATATATCATTGGCGAAGGTTAGTTTTACTTGGTGTCTGCATGTTATTATTATTGTTATTATCAGAATCGTTATAAGTACTAATCGTTAAATCCGATTTTATTACAACAATCATTTTACATTGAACCCAAACTGATACAATCATTATCACCTCAATTCCCTTACGTAACACATCCACCCACCGCAAGACAAACAAACCAAACAGATAAAAAAACAAAGACTGGATATAGGAGCTTGTTAAACGCCAAAGACCCGCCAAGGAAAATGGCCGTGACGTTAACATTCGAGTTTGTTTACGTCGGGAAAATGGCTTGTATTGACAGGGGTGTACCGTGATGTTTGGCCACGTTTCAGAAAGAGTGCGTTACCTGCCTGTTCTTTCAGCATAAGGTCCTTCGAGTTGAGGTAGGGGAGGGGAGGAGGGGAGGAAGAGGAAGGATGGGGAGAGGGGGATATCCTTCAGGAAAAAAAGGGGGTTTTGGTGTTCCATATATGGCGGACTGATCGATGAAAGAGTTCTTTGCGGCTTATCAAGATCAGAGAGAGTAGTCGTGCCTTTTGCGGATTTTTTTTTTTTTTTTTTTTTTTTTTTTTTTTTTGCACACGTTTTGCTTTCCTAGGTGGAACGGTGGGTCTTTTAGTTTCCGGGTGTGGCTTGGCGTATACACACACGAACACGTTATAGATAAATTGATATTTATATGAGTATGTATGTATGGTATTTGTGTTATTTTTCATTATTATTATTGTTATTATTATCATAATTTCATCATTTTATCCCCCTCAGCATCACCACTACCACCATCATCATCATCAACACTATCATCATCATCACCATCACCACCATCATTGTCATCATCATCATCGTTACTGTTACATCTTTATATCCATTGATATACATTGTATAAGGATCATAATCATCATTATTTTATTGATATTATACTTATAATTTCTTCTCACAAACACCGTACTATTTTTTTTCTGTTGATGAATATCAGTTCTTATAGAGCATATAATTTATTTTTAATCGTATCTAATCGCAACAAATCTTAACATCTCTCTTATTTATGAGTTTTTTTTCCCTCGCATAATGTACATCAAGTCTTGTTATGATTCCCGTCATTCACGTCGACAAAGTTCGACCAAAAAGTTCACTTATACTTAAGTGTGATAACAAAAGCGTTTCTTTAAAAGGTTTGTGTGTGTACCTGTTCTTTTATCAAGCGACGTAGATGGCATGTTGCTATGTTAGGTAATGTGGTCAAGATCAGGTTTCAAGTACAAAGTGGAACCAGTACTCAAGCATCGGGAAAAGGCCTGTACCAACTTATTTTAAGTCATTTTATATCGTGTGAGTACAAACATGCAAAGTTGTTTTTTTCCCTGCCTGATTTTTTTCGATTTTGGGAGCCTAAAACAACTTGTAAATTGTAGTCTAAAACAACGGTGAATTCGGGTGGTTTTGGGTAATGGGGGGAATTTTGTTGATCTGTGTTATTTTGAAAGGCATTTGCGTTTATTTCAATGTTCATTTTTTTATTTATTCCAAATTCGTTGCATTGCGGTCATTTCAATGTGCATCTTTTTTTTTATTCCAATTCGTTTCAACTTGATTTCTGTTTGTATTTTCGCTGGAAATCTACTCGCTCCATGTTGCGGCTGCATTTATCAACAATCTGTCATGAAAATACATATGATCTGTCGTCCATGGCGTGACCAGGAAAACACCAGCTCACCCCGCTTTCGAGGTCGTCCGAGGTCAAACAAAGTGTTCCTTACCGCCCGGCGAAGGTGCTGATTCCCCGTCATTACAGCTGATAATAGCATAACAATGCACAATTCCCTCCCAAATAACCGCTCTCCAGCCACGCCCTCTGCAGCCCCAATTTGTCCGTGAAAACCAGTTCCTTCGGCCGAGATCTGACTTAGTGCAAAGATGAGGAGGTCGGGTCAGCGTCGGACAGGTGGTAGGGAAGGGAAGGTCACTGATGTTCTCACAGGCTTGGCAGAACATGAGGGATTGTGAGGCGTTGGTTTATGACTTTACTGCAGTTGGTTTTGGGTATATTTGCTGCTTGGTACAGAATGCGGTGTTTCTTTTACTTGTGTTATATGTTTGTTCTCTGATAAATTACGAGGAAATTGATTTTGAGAGCTTGTAGGGCAGATCAGACAGATAGTGAGCATTATTGCTTCGTGATTCAGTCCATCGCGCTTTTTCTGGGCAATGTCAATCACCCGATATATGACAGGTACGACACGCACACGCACACGCACACACACACACACACACACACACACACTCACACTCACACTCACACTCACACTCACACTCACACACACACACACACACACACACACGCACACATTCAGGCACGCACACATACACATCCAATACCATTGTTTTTATTACAAACAATCATACCAACACGAGATATACCCTGCCATATCACGTCGTAGTGAAGTGATAATAAATAAGACCACTGTCAAGATAGGGCACATTGCAGTCACACTTCGGAGTGGCAGCTGCATATCGCACGCTGTATAAGGTTCTAACGACACCGCGTGGTCTATAGGGCACTCTGTGTGAAAAACACTTGAATGATTCAAAGCTTTCCTTGTTTGGCGTCTGGCGAGCTTTGGTTTCATCTCGAGGTGTGTTCAGCGTTCGTTCTTTCCCCCCGTTGGTTCTGTGTCGTCCCCCTTTGGATCAGATTCGCCCCCCCCCCTTTTTTTAAACTTCCGGGGTCCTTCTAGTGTCTCCTCAATCACTTTTTTTTTCTTTTTTATTTAATTTCATCGTCCACTTCCTCATTTTAATTCTGAATTCGACCCCTATTTTCACACCCTTGCTTCAGTGTTGTTCCCCCCCCCCCCGTTCCTCATTAGCCTCAGTATTACTTCGCCCTGTACCTCATTTGCTTCTCTGTTGCTTCCCCTCAATTCCCCTTTGCTTCACTGACCCCCCCCCTCGTCCCCCCTTTGCTCATTCGCTGCTGCGTTCCCCCATACCTGGAAGATCGTATATGTGTTCTCTTAATGACGATATTCAAGACGAAGCCATTGGGGATAGCGATAGGTATTGGAAAAATGAACACGATACTCGGAACGTACTCAAGTAGGTCTTCCTCCTTCCTTCCTCTTTCTCTCTTTCTTTTATACTCTCTCTCTCTCTCTCTCTCTCTCTCTCTCTCTCTCTCTCTCTCTCTCTCTCTCTCTCTCTCTCTCTCTCTCTCTCTCTCTCTCATATACTCTTTCTCTCTCTCTTATACTTTCTCTCATATACTCTTTCTCTCTCTCTTATACTCCTCTCTCTCTCTTATATACTCTTTCTCTCTCTCTCTTAAACTCGCATTTTCTTATACTCCTCTCTCTCTTTCTCTTTTGTATTATCCCTCTCTTTCCCTCCCCCCTCCTACCCCCAAGCCACGTGACCTATCAATCAGCGTGTAATTAAACAGCTCGACATCCATTATTCATGCATTTTTATCATTATGACAATCCTTCACTGATGGTCCTTCGATCCTGAGTGATGGAGCCCCACCGTCTAGGATACAGAAGGACCTTCTGATTGGCTGGGTCGCTCGGGGCTTATGACTGATGGGTCCGGCGGGTAATTAAGCACCTGATTGGTTGTTAAAGACACGTGGCTTGTCTTCGGTGGCTCGGCTGGTTGGTTGTTATTTTTGATTGGTTGTTTCCTCATTGGTTCTTGATGTAATGGGCGTGGTTATTTGGAGAGGTTTTATGATGTCTGTGGGTTTGGAAACGTTTTTTTTTTCATTAACTGAACGATTTTAAAGAAAAATCTCTGGTTGAACCAATTTTTCTTATTATTAATGTATAATGTATATATGTATGTATATATATATATATATATATATATGTATATATATATTTGTATTTGTATTTATATTTATATATATGTATGTATAGTTTTTTTTTCTATTCATGTGAATATTGATCAACATTCAGAGGGAAGAGTCTCCAAAATCGAAAATGTGAAGGATAAACCCCTGGTCTTAAACCCTCAGCCCTGCGCGATTCTCACGTTCTTGCATATGCACAACTTACTTGCACTATTTTCCTAGTTTCGTATGTCAACAACCTATATATTCATATTTTCGTTTCTATCCCAAGCATGACGTACAGTGTGCTAAATAGACTAGCGGTCAAGGTCGTTTGGATTCACACGCGCATACACACACGCACACGCACATGCACACGCACGCGCACAAGCACATATACACATGCACAAACATACACACACACATATGTATCTCTCTCTCTCTCTCTCTCTCACACACACACACACACACACACACACACACACACACACACACACACACACACACACACACACACACACTTCCTCACACGCTGCAAATACGAATGACACTGATTTAATTTTAATCATACAATCCTTCTCATTGAGAACCTCCCTCGATTTCTTAGATATAGACTGTCGTTATATCGAGGTTGAGATATGTTTTATCGAGGTCAAGTACTGGGCCATTGAAGGGCAAAGAATACGAGAGGATCTTCTTTGAAACTTTGATTGCATGGATTGCAAACGGTTGACAGAAGGGTTCGAGTTGATAAAGAGATTCGTTGCATTACATTATATTATCTGTGTTATATCATATTATAGATTTGTATTGTAGATTATATTTGGTTTTGAATATTCGATAAATAATGAGCTGATGAAATAATGAAATGAGCTTATAAAGAAAGATACAATACAAAAAATGTATTACCTGAACTTGCTAATTTCGTTTTTATTATTCGAATAGCATACCCCCCCCAAAAAAAAAATATATATATTTATATATATATATATATATATATATATATATATATATATATATATATATATATATACACACACATGACTGGAAAAAAACGTAGTGATATAGAAAGATATATTGAGAAATTGCATTACTGCAACGTAAGAATCATCTCTTGGAATATTCGAATATAATAATAAAGAATAGGTAAAGAATTAGGAGAAAAAAAAACATTGATATAGAGAAATGTAGCAAAAAAAAAAAAAAAAAAAAAATTGCAACACTCAAAAAAGGGGAGATCCGTGTCCTTATTATTCAAACACAGATTGTTGCGCCGTTGCACTCATTCGGTCGTGCGAGTTAGGATTGCACGCCGTGACCCTCGAACATGTTTAGTGTATTTGATATTTAGCGCTAATGCATAATGCAACGCGCGCGCCTACGATACGGCATCCTGCAATTGCATGAGCGTAGGATCAATGACAGGTTGCTACATATAAGGATGGCCACGGCCGTTGATCCGAATTTACTGAATGCAGATGGATTTATTAGGCCTTGCAAGAATCATCGAAGCTCGTTTTGAATCATTCCGGACTGTATTGGTGCGTGCTTTCGTGAAATTAACATGTATAATGTGGCTTTGTTTTAAAAGCATGTCCTCGGGTAAGGAAATGGGCGGGTTGTTGGAAGAAGAGTCGCTTGGGTTTTGAATAATGATTAGTGGACAAAGGAACAGAAGAGCACTCGTTAAATCTAAGAAAGAGAGAGAGAGAGAGAGTCAGACAGACAGATAAAGAGTGAGAGAGAGAGAAAAAAAAACACTCCCACAAAGCTTACAATAAGGAGGGAGAGAGAGAAAGAGAGAGAGTCAGACAGACAGATAAAGAGTAAGAGAGAGAGAGAAAAAAAACATACTCCCACAAAGCTTACAATAAGAGAGAGAGAGAGACAGCGACGAATACAGACATTAAGAAATCTATCTGAATACCTTGTAGGACTTTCAGTAATGGACTAGGTTATAACAGACTACTCTGACCGATCGGATTGGCAAGATATTTTGCGATTATCAAAGCAAAATATCTTGCCGGTTTCATCCCCTCTTACAGGCAACGCCCCGGATGTAGTAAAAAACAGGCTCTTGGAACCCTGATGATTAATCAGTCGTGCATATACGGTAGAATTAATTTCTGCTTAAACATTAGTATCATCACCAGCATGACCTCTATCATTACCAGTATTCCCTCTATCAACACCATTATTCCTCTATCATCACCAGCATGACCTCTATCATCACCAGTATTCCCTCTATCATCACCAGTATTTCCTCTATCATCACCAGCATGACCTCTATCATCACCAGTATTCCCTCTATCATCACCAGTATTTCCTCTATCATCAGCATGACCTCTATCATCACCAGTATTTCCTCTATCATCACCAGCATGACCTCTATCATCACCAGTATTTCCTCTATCATCACCAGCATGACCTCTATCATCACCTTTATTTCCTCTATTATCACCAGTATTCCCTCTATTATCACCAGTATTCCCTCTATCATCACCACTATTCCCTCTATCATCACCATTATTCCCTCTATCGTCACCAGTATTCCCTCTATTTTCACCATTATTTCCTCTGTCATCACCACTATTTCCTCTCTCATCACCAGCATCATCTCTATCATCACTATACCGGTGGCTATCATCATCACTGTCATTACTAAACCACCATCACTCAAATCAACGGCCGCCATCACCCTCCCTGACTAACATTCCACTGCAGTGAGTTATCGTTTACTTTTCTTTTGCCTTCCCTTCTCCCCCATGTTTATTGCTCTGTGCTTTCGCTTCCTTCATTCCTCTATATTTATTTTTTTCACGGTTATCTCTTTTTTGTTTTTGTTTTTTTGTTTTTTCTTTATTACGTCTCTATTCTTTATTACTTTTCTACGACTTTCCTCCCTTTTTCTCTCCTTCTCCACCTGCTCTTCTATTTCCCTTCTGCCCCTCCTCCTCCTCTTCTTCTTTTCTTCCCTCATCTCCTCCCTCCTCTTCCTTTTCCCCCACCTCCTCCTTCCCCTCCTTTTCCTCCACCTCCTTCTCCCCCTCCTCTTCCTTTTCCCCCACCTCCTCCTTCCCCTCCTTTTCCTCCACCTCCTCCTCCCCCCTCTCCTTTCCCCCCACCTCCCCCCTTCCCCCTCTTTCACCTCCTCTTCCTTTTCCCCCACCTACTCCTCCCCTCCTTTCCCCCCACCACCTCCCTCTCCTTCCTCCCCTCCTCCTCTTCTTCCTTCTCCTCCTCCCATCCCCCCTCCTCTTCTTCCTCCTCCTCCCCCCCTCCCCCCTCCCCCCAACCACGGGCCACGGGAGGCACTTGTTATGATTCTAAACAGAGTAGTCACGTGACGACGCTTCTCTTCTGCCTCTACTTTCATCAGCCGACACGTCAATTTTTCTTCCTTTCTCTCTATCTTTCCTTCTTTGTTCTTTTTGGTTTCTTTCGTTTGCGATTTTTTTTTTTCTTTGTTTATGCTGTTTTTTTTTTTTTTCTTCTTTTCGATTTTTTTTTTCTCTCTCTCTTTCTCTTTATCTGACTCTTTTTCTTTCTATCTTTCTTTCTCTCTCTCTCTCTCTCTCTCTCTCTCTCTCTTTCTTTCTTTCTTTCTCTCTCTCCCTTTCTTCTTCTTCCCCGCTTTCCTTCCCCACTCTAATCCGCTTTCACTTCTCGCTCCACTCCACGTCTCTTATCGCACCCTCTCTTTCTCCTCTGTCTCTTCGTCTGCGTTTTCATCCTCCTCCTCCTCCTCCTCCTCCTTCACCTCCTGTTCCTGCTCCCCCTCCTTCTCCTCCTCCTCATTATCATCATCATCATCACCACCTTTATAATCATCATCATAAACATCATCACCACCACGACCATCATCATAAACATCATCATCATCACAACCATCAACATCATCACCACCACCATCATCATCATCACCACCACCATCATCATCATAAACATCATCATCATCACCACAACCATCAACATCATAAACATCATCACCACCACCTTCACCACCATTATCATTATCCCCTTGATCCTCCTCCTCCTCCTCCTCTTCTTCCTCTGACCTGTTTTCCTTCTCCTTCTGCTAATAACAGTTTTTGTTCTGCTTCATCCTCTCTCGCTCCCCGCCCCTCCTTCTTGCTTATCTTCTCTCCCTCCTACCTCTCCGTCTTCTTCCTCTCTCGTCTTCGTTGTGCTTCATCTTCTTTTTACCTCTTTTTTCTTATTCTTCCTTCTTCTACTTCAACTTTTTCTTCTCTCTCTCTCCCTCCTCCTTTTCCACCTTCATCTCCTGTTGTTGCTGCTGCTGCTCCTCCTCCACCTCCTCCTCCTCCTCCTCCTCCACCTCCATCTCCACCTCCACCATTACCTCCTCCTCCACCTCCTCCACCTCCACCTCCACCTCCACCTCCACCTACTAATCAACTTCAACCTCCACCACCACCATTACCTCCACCTCCTCCTCCACCTCCACCTCCACCATTACCTCCTCCTCCACCTCCTCCACCACCACCACCTCCTCCATTATCTCCACCACCTCCACCACCACCTCCCCCTCCTCCTCCCCCTCCTCCTCCTCCCCCCCTCTCCACGTTCTCCCTCTTCACCCTAGCCACAGTGCACGCATTCAAACACATGACACATATCCGATTTGCGCCATTGCTTATTACGGTGATATTAGAATTTCCCGCCAAACCAAACCTCGACTTAATGACTCACCACAGTTTAAATTTGCAGATGTACTGACTCCCCCCGTCCGTTACTTTTGAAATTCGTACTATTTCATCTTTTGAAATATATTTAACTTGGTGTTGATTCGTTTACCGGTATATCTGAGGTTTAGGAATGTCAGAATGATTGAGAGTAAGTGTTGAAAGGTTGACGTATTGCAGATTTACATGGATTTTGGGGGATTGATCGTATTGTTGACAGTAGTCTGTTGAAAATCTGATTTGGATGTATTTTCCATGATATTGGTGATTATCATGGTAATTATGATGATGTTGCACTGTGAGATATAACGATTGCATGCAGCTTTAATTATAGCATTGATGACGATTGGTTAAATCGAAAATTAAAGATAATCACGATATTCTCCCACGCATATTTCCGCCAATATCGCTTTAAAACTTTAGATATATAAATAAATATGACACGAAAAAGAAGAAGAAAAGAAAAGAAAAAAAAGTATAGTAACCACACTTTCACTTTGTTTATTGTTAAGGGCCTAAGGAGACGAGGGGAGACAGGGAGAGGGGGAGGGGGAGTCGAGGGGAGAGGTAGAGGGGGCATTTTGGTGGGTATGAGAGGATGGGGGGGGGGGGTGAGGGGGGATAGGCTTTCCTCTCTCAACGGCAGCGACTCGAAGGAAAGTGATGACAGACAGATTGGGTGATCTGACAGCC
>NW_028234405.1:49309134-49314134 GCF_977035675.1 Penaeus japonicus
ATTGTATGCCTTATTGTTATGTATTTGTTTATGGAGGAGGAAGTAGGTGCGATAACATATTGTTTTGGCAGGGATCAAATATGAAATGAGAGATAGACAGCAATCGTGGTTCGAGTGATGTCTTAGGCAATATTGCGTCTTCATTAAGCGAGGGATTGTCTTGATGTCTCTCCCAGACGTTGACTGTCTGTAACCTCTGTCCAATCATGTCGCGTGCCTGTTGTTAGAAATCAGAGGATGCTATACTTGTTTTTACAGCCATTTCATTAAAAAAAAAAACGCTAATTACATCATTAGCCCCGTCATCTACAAACGCGAGGATGAACATCTCGGGGAAAGATTACGCCACGAGGCATCTCGAGTCATCGCCGTCTTTATATAGCGTGATGCAGCATTTCTCTTCCTGTTCGAGCTGGAGTATTTTTCAGCCGGCAAACCGATGACTCACTGCCGCTCAACAACAAAGGTTTAACGCTCTTGAACTCGTCAACAAGACAAGAAACGGAACTGGCTTCAATGACTGGTCCGCCGCCATTTTTCTTGGGTCGTACGTCAGAACCTCTTTGTTTTTTATTTTCAGAACTGATCTTTATTTTCCTAACCTAGGTAATGATGGCGGTTTGGTTCGTCTTGGTGTTGACATGATGTATTGGTCACTTCATCTTTATATTTTAGAAGTATTTTTTTTTAAGAGTGGATGATTTAGTGTCTTTAATGGATGCAATCAAATTTAGGTGAGCTGTTGTGTGATTTGACATTGGTATGATATTGTTCTGAATAAAAGGCTTTTGTAACGGAAACACAATACGATCTAATAAGAATAGAACAATAATAATGTTACTGCAACTCCTATCATTACGAATACCACTATTATCTTTATTCTTATGAATGATAATGATAATCATTATATCAATTATAATAATAATGCATATTTATAAAAAAAAGACCTACCAAACAAGGTTAAGAACCATAATGTATGAATAATAATACAGTACGAGGGAGTGAACGCCCTAGAGAAGAGAGCAGGAAGATGGAGAAAAAAAAAAGAAAAAAAGAAAAAATACACAGACAGGCACAAGCCGCCATCACGAAGCGAGACCAGAAGATCAGACAGCGGGTCGCCTTGAGTCCATCGTTCTTGGGTCTTCCTCTCCCCGCCTTGGATTCCTCTCTCTCTCTCTCTCTCTCTCTCTCTCTCTCTCTCTCTCTCTCTCTCTCTCTCTCTCTCTCTCTCTCTCTCTCTCTCTCTCTCTCTCTCTCTCTCTCTCTCTCTCTCTCTCTCTCTCTCTTGCTCTCGCTGCTGTTTCACTCGCAACAAAGTCTAATTTATTTTACATCTGGTTTTGGAAAGGCTGTCGTTGTGTTGTGGTGGTTTTATGATGTGACGGGATGATTGATTTTTTTGCAATTTGTGGACGTTTAGTGGTGAGATGTGTATATGGCTTTAATAAGATGAATTTGATCCTAGGGAGTGTAATCATTCGGCGATTAATAGATAAATGCGTTGGATATTGCATGAAAGGTATGTGTTCCCATTTTGTCTCCGTCGGTGTTGTCATTAGGTGATCAGTATCTTAGGAAATGCAATGCAAAAGCCATAAAAGGTGGTCACGTGTTTTGCCAAGCTGGAAGAAAGAAAGCAAGCTACACCCGTCCGTGGCAATTAAGTCTGATTATGAATATCAATTTGCAATGCATGCATCAATTTCGCGTTCCAATGGCAGTGCCGGTTGACCCTCGGTGGGGTGGGCTAGGGCCAAGAACATTCTAGACCATAATCACGGCCTCATCAGCTATATAATTACTGTCGACTAAATTGTGGGATTAATTATCCTAGAATCAGACTCGTATAATACGTTACGTTCGAGAGCAAGAACTTGAGGTGAGGTGGTTTGCCTTTGGAACCTTCTGAAGTTCGCTCTGTTTTGTTTTGTTATTTCTAACGGTTTTTATATAGGACTTTTTCTTTGTTTTTTACGTTTTCTTTGGTCTATTAGTTTTCTTGTTTCCACATGATTCATTTTCTGTTACGTACTGATACAATGCATCCTAACATCATGTATGCCTTTTCTATATTAATAATTATGGGGTACATCCTAGTAGTAAGCCTTGCTGCTGCGCATTGATAGGTTGTGTGTGTGTGTGTGAGAGAGAGAGAGAGAGAGAGAGAGAGAGAGAGAGAGAGAGAGAGAGAGAGAGAGAGAGAGAGAGAGAGAGAGAGAGAGAGAGAGAGAGTGAGTCAGAGAGTGTACGAGAGAGAGAGAGAGAGAGGAAAAAGCAGGTAGAGAGAGACAGATAGGCAGATAGAGAAGGGAAAGGAAAAGAAGACAAAGAGTAAGGGTGAGATACAACAATAATGAATAAATCAACAATAAATCAAACCAACCAATAAACAAACAGCATTGCTAACGGATCGCGGCAAAGGAGAGGCGCGGTGCAGCAGGTACGCCAACGACCAATAGGCGTCGAGCTTGTACTTCGCGGGCAAAATCCCTTTATCTGATTGGATGTTTTTTGATACATACGTGTTGATTGGCTATTGATCCATGTTTAGAAGTCGAGGTGCGTAAACTCAATTAGGTTATGCTGAAGTGTGTGTATTTGATTATCTTTTTTTTTTAAGTGGATTTACTACCAGTCTTAAGTTGTTGTAGCCTTGTGGAATTTACGCGCTTGGACGTTCCCGATGTTGAAGGTAAGTTTGACTAGATTTGCGCGTTGAAAGAAATTAATGGTTACCTGTTTTTGCGTCTTTTTTTTTTTTACTTGGGTGATAATCATGAGTTTGTCGACGTGCTTCTAATTGATGTGCAGTAAATGTAAAATTTTCTTTTTCCTCCCACCTTATCTCTCTCTCTCTCTCTCTCTCTTTCTCTCTCTCTCTCTCTCTCTCTCTCTCTCTCTCTCTCTCTCTCTCTCTCTCTCTCTCTCTCTCTCTCTCTCTCTCTCTCTCTCTCTCCCCCTCTCCCTCTCCCTCCCTCTCTTCCTCCCTCCTCTCCCTCTATCCCTCCCTCTCTCCCTTCCTCCCTCCCTTTATATCACCTTTTCAGTCTCAACACCATACTTTCTTTTTCGGTGCTATTTTCCGCCGCGTGTATAAACACACCCAAAGGCATTTACATATCTTGAAGTTTGTGAAGAATGTAGGCATATTTTTTACTTATCTGCTCACTGATCCTTGGCTATGCGATGTGTTGCTCCGTGTATAAAGGGGATGATTTGCATATCTCATCTGAAGATGCTGTGCCGTACGTGGAGAGGTCTTGACCCGTGTAGATACGTGCCCGGAAGTGTGTCTGTGTGTGTGTGTGTGTGCGGACGTGTGTGTGTGTGCGTGTGCGGACGTGTGTGTGTGTGTGTGTGTGTGTGTGTGTGTGTGTTAAAAAAAGTTTGTGTGTGCGTATGGTTTGAAATAACTTTATATTCGTTTGTATATACCCATTCGATATTTTTACTTATCTGTGTATGTTTGAAAAAATGCTTATGTGTACTTGTGGTCTAGTATATCTGTATCCATGCCTTTACATAACTGTATACGTTCTTTAAGTTTTATCGGGAACTGATTGTTTATTGCCAATCACTAACGTATACATGCGCCATTATGTATGTACACGTTTGTGTGTGTGTGTGTGTGTGTGCCTCTATGTGTGTGTGTGTGTGTGTCTCTATGTGTGTGTGTGTGTGTGTGTGTCTGTCTGTGTGTGTGTGTGTGTGTGTGTGTGTGTGACCGAGCGCAGGACGTGACCTGAAAACCACTTTTTTTTTGCTAGTTGGTGAGACATTAATCTGGTCTTCAAAGCATCAAGCACCCGGAACCCACGAGATATCCTGACGTAGGGGAATGAGAGGAATGCAATTGATGATGCAACCGCGATGCTGTACACAATTGGATGTGGGGGAAGGGTTGGATGAGACTGAGAAGGTGTGACACGTAGAGGTTAATGAACGCATAGTTTACTTAGGGTTGACATGACTAGCTGTGCTCTGACGTGACCCAGCGTGACGACAGGAAGTTCGTGTCTTGTCTTGAAGACCCCATTGCAGAAAACTGGTTCTCTTTGCCATAACACAGAACGGGCATTGCAACAGATGAATAGCTGCTGTGAAGAAAACGTAACTGGAAAGAAAATACCGTTGTGTTCACTCGATACTTGAATGAAAACGGAAGAAATTTACATTTTTTTAACCTCGAAAATAAAAAAACGTATTCCGCAGAAATGAAGAAAAGAAAATCTGAATTCTTTGCCGCCCTTTCCAAAAATATATTTCTCACTTTAAATCTAAATCCATGACGATAACCGATCAACCAGATCTATAAGAGATAAAAGGTCATGATTTTTTTTCTTCTCAGTTCCCCACCCAACTTGGGTGTCGATATATCAAGAGATTGAAATTAATATACACGGTATATTGGTTAGATTATTAGATATAAAGTGATGGTGTAGGTATTGTTATTTTGAGATATTTCCCCCTTTTTTTTACTTATTTATCGTTTTTATCATCATTTTTGTAGTTATAAATATGACATTGGTCTCAAGACGGTTACAAATTAAAGTATATTAAGCGGCCACTCTGTTACATAACTTTTTTAACATGATAATATACAATGTCTTAAAGTACATCTTCAGAAAAAAAGTACATCAGAGCTTCATTACAGGCGATACAAGAACTAGAATTATATACCAACAAGTGTTTTTTCTTATCTTTTTTTTTATTTTTGGAAAATAAAATCAACAAGTATTTTTCTGTATTCTTGGAAAATAAGATCAAATATTTCATTTTTATTCTTGGAAAATAAGATCAAATATATTTTCTCATCTTGGAAAATAAGATAAATTTCTTTTTTTTCATCTGGGAAAATAAGATCAACCCGTTTTCTTCTCTTTCCATTTTACTCTTGGAAAAAGAGGTCAACGCTCTCATCTTAGGTTAGTTAATGAACTTCAGAAGGTCGCGCCTCGAGGTCATGGCCGGCACTGCGCTTCACCGATTGCATGTGG
>NW_028234405.1:49324134-49334134 GCF_977035675.1 Penaeus japonicus
TGTATATATATGTGTGTGTGTGTGTGTGTGTGTGTGTGTGTGTGTGTGTGTGTGTGTGTGTGTGTGTGTGTGTGTGTGTGTGTGTGTGTGTATATGTATATATTATATATGAATATAGATATATAGAGATATATGTATACACACAGGCACATACGCGCACGCGCGCGCGCACACACACACACACACACACACACACACACACACACACACACACACACACACACACACAAAACACACACACACACGCATATATATATATATATATATATATATATATATATATATATATATATATATATATATATATATGTGTGTGCATATAAATGTACATATACATAAACTTAACAGATACACAACGGCCACTTGTCATGCAACTTTACAAAAAGATTTCAAGAGTAGGATGAAAATAAGTAATAAAACGCTTGAGATATTTTTCTCGCCATCATTCTGAAATAACTTCAGCTTGATAAACTCGTGTTGCATTTGTAACAGTAATCCTGCAGCGTAAGAGCGAAAAGAAGCAATGCAACATCGTATTTTCGAAATCCATCATTTTACGTTTATCTTGATTTCAGCCAGACTGCTTGAGTGATCTATGTCTCTTTGCAACGAGATGACTTACTTTGCATGTTGCGAGAGAGTGTGAGGACGGAGGGGAGGCGACCCACGTGGCATCTGATATTATGGAGGGAGATTTAGTACCCCTTATCACCGCTAGGGATCGCCACTGCATTAAGTCATCGAGCAATAAGTGCCTGGAGTACCGGTCGTAAGGGATCGAATTCTATACACGCGTTTCGTTTATATTTTCTTTCGAGGTGATTCGTGAGGGATTGAATTCTATACACGCGTTTCGTTTATATTTTCTTTCGAGGTGATTCGTGAGGGATCGAATTCTATACGCGCGTTTCGTTTATATTTTGTTCGAGGTGATTCGTGTGGGATCGAATTCTATACACGCATTTCGTTTATATTTTGTTCGAGGGGATTCGTGTGGGATCGAATTCTATACACGCATTTCGTTTATATTTTGTTCGAGGTGATTCGTGAGGGATCGAATTCTATACACGCGTTTCGTTTATATTTTGTTCGAAGTGATTCGTGAGGTGATTCGAATTCTATACACGCGTTTCGTTTATATTTTGTTCGATGTGATTCGTGAGGGATCGAATTCTATACACGCGTTTCGTTTATATTTTGTTCGAGGTGATTCGTGAGGGATTGAATTCTGTACACGCGTTTCGTTTATATTTTGTTCGAAGTGATTCGTGAGGTGATTCGAATTCTATACACGCGTTTCGTTTATATTTTGTTCCAGTTGAATCGTGAGGGATCGAATTCTATACGCGCGTTTCGTTTATATTTTGTTCGAGGTGATTCGTGTGGGATCGAATTCTATACACGCGTTTCGTTTATATTTTGTTCGAGGTGATTCGTTAGGGATCGAATTCTATACACGCGTTTCGTTCCGTTTATATTTTGTTCGAGGTGATTCGTGAGGGATCGAATTCTATATACGCGTTTCGTTTATATTTTGTTCGAGGGGATTCGTTAGGGATCGAATTCTATACACGCGTTTCGTTTATATTTTGTTCGAGGTGATTCGTGAGGGATCGAATTCTATACGCGCGTTTCGTTTATATTTTGTTCGAGGTGATTCGTGAGGGATCGAATTCTATACACGCGTTTCGTTTATATTTTGTTCGAGGTGATTCGTGAGGGATCGAATTCTATACACGCGTTTCGTTTATATTTTGTTCGAGGTGATTCGTGAGGGATCGAATTCTATACACGCGTTTCGTTTATATTTTGTTCGAGGGGATTCGTTAGGGATCGAATTCTATACACGCGATTCGTTTATATTTTGTTCGAGGTGATTCGTGAGGGATCGAATTCTATACACGCGATTCGTTTATATTTTGTTCGAGGTGATTCGTGAGGGATCGAATTCTATACACGCGGTTCGTTTATATTTTGTTCGAGGTGATTCGTGAGGGATCGAATTCTATACACGCGTTTCGTTTATATTTTGTTCGAGGTGATTCGCTACGAGGAAGAAGGAAACCGATGGAAAGGCAAGTTCAAGAATGTGGATTAATGTGATTTTGGAATTTATACTCGCAAGTTCGTTTATTAAGTTTGTGTAAAGGCGGTTTGATTATTACGAATTCGCAGAGGGTTCTGGCTGGATTAGGAGCAAGACAGTTTTACAACGTGTCATGTTTACGTTTGGTTCATGCCAGATATTTTGCAAGCACTTCCCCAGAGCATGCAAATCATGCCAAATGCAATCTGTAGTATTTTCCTTAATTTAGATGATGTAGCTCACTCCTGATTATAAGGATCTTGTCCAGTGGTGATGCTTTTATTGAAATAATTTCCATGGTTATTCACTAGTCTTAGTACTAGTGAAAGGAAATTAATATGACGAAGAGATGTTGTGGAGAGAAGATGCCAGGGGGTGGGGGGGGGGGAGGTAACATATGCAGGGTGCCAGGTGTGTGAGTCTTCTCCATCACGGTGTCACCCCTCCCCCCCCTCCTCCCACCGTCCTTCGCAAGAGGCATGGAAAGAATTGCTCCAGTGCCACCCTCACCCTCTTAAATTCAGCCACGAGCATGCACCGTATGACACATGCATATTTTCATACCGGTTTGATATTATCGCGAAAGAGTTGGCTGTGTCCTTATTCTTGCGGCGTTGTGAATTTGGCATTGGACTAAAGCAACTGCTTACGTTGATTAAAATGGTTTGTTAATTCAAGTGTGCAATGGCTCCAGCACATGACTATGTTATTAAATTAGTGCTTATGAGATAAATCGTCATGCAAGTATTTTCCTCGTGATTTGGATGATTATATAGCACATATTTACATAATTATTTAGAGGTGAGAGAGAACATTAAAACCGACCAGAAATAATGTAGCAAGCCAGAGCAGAATGTTAACGAATAGAGGTAGTTAGTTGATATGAATAATACAAACAAATTTAATAGTTCAAAATACCAAAGACGTATACTTTCTCCACATACAAAACTATCCATGTCTATTTGATACTCTTGATGTTTTCACCGTGAACTAAAGACAATATTTACAGATAATATTTCGACCTGTACGAAGAGCAAACCCCTTCGGTGAATCATGGCAAGCAATTGCAATTTCTCTCGACCAAGCGAAGGTGAAGCATCACGTAGTATCTTTATCTCTGCAAACAGTTCCAGATTGACAACGATGTTAGCTGTCTCACGCCCACAACCCCTCTTCGCCTACGCTACGCCATCTGGTTAGGCGAGTTCTGACACACCTAGTTTCGGTTTGTCACTGGTTATCTTTTATAAGGTACATGTTTATCTTTATTTATTGGGACATCATGATGGTGTTTATTTACCGTGCCGAGGAAATTATATTGTGTTACCTCTTAAATGTTCTTGACTTTAGTTTGCGTATGTGGCTTCAGAATGATAGGAAAATGATATTTGGGTCACTTTTAGTAGATCTTCTTCACCTGGAGATGTAGATGTCGTTTCAGCGGGATCTACAGCCGTATTCTATAACGTTTTCTGCGTGTCGTGGCCATGTCATGTTCATGTTATGTCCATGTCGTGTTCATGTAACGAATGCGGTATTCTAGGACGCAAAAGCGCGGCACGTTCGCGTCAACTGCTTCAGGTTTACCAACCGTTCCAAAGTTAACCCACTTATTAACATGTTTCGAATGAATGGCACTGTCCACACGACAAATTCATAAGAGAAACTACAATCATAGGTAGCACTAACATAAGATAATTCAATTTTGGTATGAATCAGTCGTTGTACTTGTTCCTAGTTAAAGAATTGACAACCATTTCACGAACGCGCTGTTGGTAATTCACTCTACGCTCGATCAAAACAAACGGGATGTGAGGGACCGTGTGTTTATGAACAGATCTTCCTTATTTTATCTTTGTATATACTGTACATATATGCGCATTTTTAATATATCATGCATATAGATTTAATGTATACATATTTCATATAATTATATGCTTTAATTTTACGTCCCTGACTACTTTTACCATTCATTTAACTTCACTCTCCTTCGAAAAGTCCGCCAAAAGGTAAACAAACTCAAAATCAGCAGAGAATCCATGTTTTCCTAAAAGAGTTTGTAATCCGTGTCTAGGACAATGATGCCTAATATAACCAATATAGGTATTACTTTTCAAACGTAGTATGCTCATATGAAGTATTGGTAAGAAAAAATACAGTAAAAATGATTTTTTTCACTCGTGTAACTATCGTGACAAGCCTACCCCCTTGCCACGGAGTTTCCACGATTGTTCCAATACTTTCCACGCATCTGCCACGAACTTGCCACGCTTTTGCCGCGAACCCGCGCTTCTAGAATAAGAATCGCGGCATGTTCATGTCATGTACACGGCGCGCATAGGGACTTAGAATATGGCTGCTAGTGTCATGTTAGTAAAACGTCTTTACTTCAGATGCCTCATATAATACGACAATGATATATACACTTTCACTTTCAGGAAACTATCGTCACTTCAGTAAAGGGGGATCGCTTCAGTATATCAAAATTATTTTGTTTTACCTTAAATAAGTCCTCTTTATTTCTATGTATGATGGTCTATTGATATTATATCCCATTCAGATATTTCGGAAAAGGTAAGACTGTTTCTACCTGACTAGATTTAGAAAAGAAGTTTAGAATACCCAGATGCGTCTGGGTTACAGAAGAATAGTGTTTTTTTGTTTTTTTCTTTTCTTTTTTTGCGCAAGAGCCTTCAAGGGAGGGCTGCTTGGCGAGTTCCACCAAGTTCCTCCGAGTCAAGTTCGAGGAATCAAGTTCATTGCTATTATTACTTTCCTTTGAACACGTGCCGGCGGGATGTATGTCGGGGTGGGAGGTGGGGGGGAGGGGGGTGGGAAGCTCGCTCACTCGCTCGCGTCTAAGCCTCGACTTCGTGACCTTATCCGGACCTTCGTCTAACTTTTTAGCATTCCATTATCAGGCAGTAGGCCGTCTGAAGTGTCAACAGAACCGCACGGATCTATAAGTTAGATATCGCTCGCAAACCATTCCATTTTAGGCTTCCCTCAGTCGATTCCAGAGCCCTTGACTCACCACAACACAGCCCCCCCTCCCCCAACCACCCCACCTCACCCCTACCCGCACCCCCTGACTGCCTAAACCAAGGGAGGATGAGCCTGATAATGAAAGTCTTGCAAGGATCCACTGGGTGAAGGGGGAGGGAGGGGAAGGGAGGGAGGGAGGGAGCGGCGCCCCTTGTTTCCAGAGGGCGATGGCTGCTTGGAGGGAACCGCCCTTGTGACTCACACGCACACACACGCGCTCTTGGGGCATCGCCAAGCAAACTGGAAGCACCGGGCCGACCTGATACGAGGAGGAGCAAGGGAAAAGAATGACTCAACCCTCTTATTATATCGTGTGATTTACAAACTGTTGATTTACTTTTTTGTATTTTTTCCAAAGAAAGGGAGTCAGTCCGTGCGGATACAGCAATCGGTTACAGTAAATGGTACTTTACAGGGTGGTAGTTAGAGTGCCAGCGAGGTTGAATGGCTGAGTTCCACTGGTAGGAGGGTAAATAGTGGGTATATGGGCATGGGATTTCTTGATTACAATGTCAGCGACGGCGAAGCAGTGTATATTGTTTTTCTGTTTTATCATTGTTTTTTTATCATTATTATTATTATTATTATTATTATCCTTATCCTTGTTATCATTTCTCATTGTTATTATTATCATTAACGATATTATTATCATCATAATTATTATAATTGTTAGTATCATTATTATTAATATGTGTGTGTGTGTGTGTGTGTGTGTGTGTGTGTGTGTGTGTGTGTGTGTAAACCATAAATTAGACCTACCAATTTATCAACCGTGTCTCTTACCATCATCACTTTATGTAATAATGACACAAAATGAACTTGGCTGCTAATTACCACCAATTAGCTTTGGAATCAATTAACAAATACTCTCATATACATGGTTTTCGTATCAATCTGCTTCCATTGAACCTGTCACCCTCGCCAGTATTTCCTCATTTAGTTAATATTTTCACGAAATCCTCTTTTAGGCCTACCGACATTCTCCTTATGCCTATCCCGTATGTGCTGGAAGTTATCAGTCATCGTCTGCGTAAATCACATCTCGAAAGAACATCATTTCCTGTGGTGCGTTGTGTGATGACGTGTGATGTGCGTGTGGTACGAGGACCCCCGACTGCATGTGTGATGGATTCGTGTTAGTAATGGCCGTCGCTATACTTTTTTTTTTTTTTTTTTTTTTTGAGGGAACATATTTAGCATGTTTTTTTTTTTTTTTTTTTTTTTTTTTTTTTTTTACTCATGTGAGGGGACAGAATTAGCATATTTTTTTTTCTTTTACACTCATGTAGGGGACAGAATTAGCATGTCTTTTTTTTTTTTTTTTACTAATGTGAAGGGACAGAATTAGCATGTCTTTTTTTTTTTTTTTTTTTTTTACCTCATGTGAGTGGACAGCATTAACATGAGGTTTGGCAGTGGAGGTAGGTTTTGTGTGTTTACGGTACCGTATTTTGGGTATATGGCTCTATGAGTTGATATTTAGTTATATTGTAAAATATGAATTGATGTTCGCATATTCTTTTCCATTGAGAAAAAAATGACGCGATTTGGACTTGGATATATTCATGTGAATATGGTTAGACACACCATAATCCATAAAAGATGGAAATGCCGTGTTTATGCAAAACAATCTGACGTGCGTTGCTTACAATCACTTTAGGGATGACGAAAGTCTTGCGCAGTTACTTAAGAAAAAAAAGTTAATATGAAACAGAAGTAACGGAGTTATATCCACAGTATCTCCACAGCCTGTCAAATATTGTTGTTCTTTCTTTCCATCCGAAGACAGACAGTGGACTTCTTTGTTAGCCTCTCTCTCTCTCTCTCTCTTTCTCTCTCTTTCTCTCTCTCTTTCCCTTCTCTCTCTCTCTCTCTCTCCCTCCCTCCGTCCGCCCTCCCCCCCTCTCTCTCTCTGTCTTTCTCTCTCTCTCTCTCTCTCGCTCTCACACACACTCTCTCTCTCTCTCTCCCTCTCTCTCTCTCTCTCTTTCTCTTTCTCTCTCTCTCTCTCTCTCTCTCTCTCTCTCTCTCTCTCTCTCTCTCTCTCTCTCTCTCTCTCTCTCTCTCTCTCTCTCTCTCTCTCAAGAAGACGTGAAGGACTCACACAAGCTAGAGACACGACCGAGGATGTGGGATCCTGAGGGATTTGAAGGAGGGACTTGAAACTCTTGTGGGGATTGTCCAAGACGGACGCTTAAGATTTCTTAATGTCGTCTTTTGTCGTGGTCGTTCTTATCGGGGTTGCTTTTGATGTTTGTTTTTTTGTTTGTTTCTTTGTCCCTTCTTCTTCACCTTCTTCTTCTTTTTATTTTTTTATTATTTTTGTATTTTTTATTTTATTTTATTTTATTTTTTTGCTTTGGTATTTGTTAGAGAACAAGATGATGCTATTTTCTTTATCATTTTCGAAACACGGGACGGGAAACGTAGCAAACTTAAATATAAGAATAGAAATAGAATTAAAATTGATACTGAGAGAGAAGAAACTCAAGCACAACGTAGATAAAGGAGGGAGGAGAACAAAACTAAACTGATAAACACAGACAGAAAACTCAAGCACAAGACTAAAGATCATGCACAAGAACCCACAAAGATAAGAAAACCAAAAGCATCAGAAAGAAACTAGTCAGAAAGGCAGAAGCAAACAATACCTGTTTGACCTCTGTGACCTAAGACCCCGAGCATGCCGAGGTCACGAAGCGGATATTAACATCTTCCTCCTCTTTTAACTCTATGACAAAACACTTATCAGGAGCTGCGACACATGATTGACCCACAGAGAACAGGATGTGTGAGGCTTCCTGTGGCTAAGGGAAAGGGGGGGGGTTGGGTTTCGGATTTTCTCTCTTTCTGATTTTTGTTTTCTGTTTCTTATTCTTTCCGTTTTTCTCTTTCTCTCTCTTTCTCTCTCTCTATCTCTCTCTCTCCCTCCCTCCCTCTCTCTCTCTTCCTCCCTCTCCCTTTCTCTCAATACCATTTACCTGTCGCCATTAAATCTCGAACTGTTTTCATACTCGCTTCTGGTCTTTTTTCGTACAGAAGATTTTTAAAATTATTTTTTTAATCCTCAGAAGAAAAAAAAGACCCCTTAATAACAAACTCTTTATCATCCAACCTTTCCGTGCCTTTCCACCCTCGTCCACAATTTTATCCGTTTATCAGTTCTTCGACCTGAGCTTATCTTCGAGAACAAAGGCGATGGCGTTGTTAGGGCAAGTGGCGAAGGGACACTTAAGTGCCTTCGAGGCTTGGCTGCTTCAAGGGCCGTCGCGTTCAGTGTGTTATCAGCTGTTTGCGGGAAGATTTTGCTGCTGAAAGCTTTTGAGGCTCAGTTAGTTGTGTCGGGGATGTTTCGAAATGTGAACACAGGCGTAAATATGCGCGCGCACACACATACATACATACGTACATACATACATACATACACACATACATACATATATACACACATACACACACCTGTCTTTCCTTTCTTTCAGCCTGCTTTCCTTCTTTCCTCCCATCTATCCATTCACTTACCAATGCACTCACCCATCCACCCATCCATTCATCCACCCACTCACTCAGTTATCCATTCGTTCTTTCATCCATTAATCCATCCATCCACCCACTCACCCATCCATCTATCCATTCATTCATTCATTCATCCATCCATCTATCCATCCACCCACCTACATACCCACTCACCCATCCATCTATCTATCTGTCTATCTATCTATCTATCTATCTATCTATCCATCCATCTACAGGCAGTCAAAGAATGATCGTAAACCTTCAACTCAAGAAAGCATCAGTGTGAACTGATACGACTTCTGCTCGTTCAATGCATATCATGACTGATGTATTCAACAAAACAAAGAAAAAAGAAATACAATACACAAAAACATGCAACATATTTCACAACGAACAGACTCCAAGCACCAACCCAATTATCGTTAAAAGTGTTGCTAAACACCGAAAGTGCCCAAACAAGACTGTAAACAATGAATACAGAGACAGCCATTACAGACGCGTCGATCGCCATCTTTCACAGCCAGCGACATCCGGCAACTGTTACCGTGTTGCCACTAGCGGATCACCGAATTACATGGTTGTGACCCGACCGAAGGAGGTCGCTTAAAACGGGCGTCTTAAGATCCCGATGGTTTTACTCACGCTGTAATTGCCGGGTGACAAGAGGGGCGTATGGTGGCTATTACTCCACGCCCACGCGGGTGTGCGAAATACTTTGTATTACACGTGCGTTTCGTATGTACTTGTATGAGTATGTATGTGCATATTTATATATGAATGTATATATATGCGTGTGTGTATCCATATGTGTGTATATATATACATGTATGTATATATATATATGTATATATGTATATATGTATTATATATGTATACAGAGAGAAATATATAAATATGTGTGAGAGAGAGAGAGAGAGAGAGAGAGAGAGAGAGAGAGAGAGAGAGAGAGAGAGAGAGAGAGAGAGAGAGAGAGAGAGAGAGAGAGAGAGGGGGGGGGGGAGAGAAAGAAAAAAAAAGAGAAAGAAAAGAAAGAAAGAGAGAGCGAGAGAAAGAGAGAATGAGAGAGAGAGAGCAAGAATCCAGCAATGCCAACCCACCACGCACTTCCCCAGCCTAACACACCTTTAACAGTATATGGCCTACAAGCCGCTCATATTCCCAGCCTCCGGACCACACACCAACTAACCAGAACGAGGTAGTAAGGTAGTATGGTAGGAAAGTAGTTAGGCCTAGACTCCCCCCCCCCCCCGTTCTCTTTACTCTTCCTTTCGAAGTGGTTGCCCTTAGCAGGTGTTCTTAATTAGGGTCGTGAACAACCCTTTATCTGGTGTCACATGAGGTGGGAGGGGGAGGGAA
>NW_028234405.1:49344134-49349134 GCF_977035675.1 Penaeus japonicus
CTTTCTTTCCTTTTCTTTTTTTTTTCTTTTTTTTCTTCTCCTCGTCCTTCTCCTTCTTCCTTCTTCCATCTCGTCCTCTTCTTCTAGCTCCATTCCCTCCTCCTTCTCCTCTACCTCCTCTTCCCCCTCCTCCTCCTTCCTCCTCTTCCCTCCTCTTCCCCCTCCTCCTCTTCTTCTTCTTCATCTTCTTCATCTTGACCAAATAACAATTGAATAAAGCTAAACTTCCTGATATTACAAATGCCAAATAAATAGTTTATCCTCAACTAAATGGACTCGCTTGTCATCCCTTGGTCTGAGCCCCCCCTCCCCCTCCCCCACCCACCCACCCACCCACTCTCCAGCCGCCGCCGTAGCCAGACGTGTAGCTAATCATTCCAAGCGGTCCTAAGTGATCGATGCTGAATTATAAGCATGAATTATAAATCACTGATGGCAATGACTCAGCACTCTGCATGGTATTGCCGGTACACAAACTGGAAATATTTCTTCAGGGCATCATAGTATATATGCACCTTTATTATTATTTTTTATTTATTTATTTTTATAGAGAGAGGTGATAAAAAATATATAGAGAAAATATGGTATCAAAAATAGTTAACGTTGCATCGTTGCTTTGTCCTTCATTCACATGACCTTTCAACGTCCTTAAGGCTTCTTGCTAAGGCCTACTGAGGTATTATTCAGCATTGTAGGGGTCCATGCTGTGAAGGACATCTTTTTTATATGCTGCTGCGGAAGACATAGGAATGCGGTGAAGAAGTCAGCTTTCACGCATTGGTTGCTTGTAAGTATTCTGACCACGTTAAGGAACACCGCATTTACGTTTGTATGAGGTCAGCAAATATGTAAATATGCATCTTTTTTACGTATGTTCTATCCCGTTCTGTTGTTAAACACTATAGGGAAAAATGAGAGAGACTTCAAAACTTGTTGTGATAAATGTAAGATGAATGTGGACTTTGTGTTGACTGTATTCTATAGTGTGTTACCTAATCAAGATCTTAACGTGGTAGAATTTGCCTTTAAAACGTGGTGAGAGCTTCGTCTTCTTAAGTGGATGTTCAACTATCCTCTTTAAACTTCCAACCGCCCACTTCTCTTTCATCCTACGCTTGAAATTTAACGTAAAATGAGTTATCCTTTTATTCCCAATTCCTTGACTTCAGGCGCGACGCTTTCTTCTGGCAAGAGGGACTCACAAGTGTGCCTCTTCGATTCCTCTTGGCACATTAAGTAGTGAAAGCTCTACCGTGTTCTGCTCGACCTCAAGTACCTGCTAAGTCCATGTAGCAACAAATTGTAAACACGAAACCCAAGCAGGTGCTGAGCCTCTTTGATATGTGTGTATATATGCTTATATACTGTATGTATGTATATGTATATATATATATATATATATATATATATATATATATATATATATATATATATATATATATATATATATATGTATGTATGTATAAATATATATATTTATATATGTGTGTACACACACACACACACACACACACACACACACACACACACACACACACACACACACACACACACACACACACACACACACACACACATACACATACACACACACACACACACACATATATATATATATACACACATAATGTGTGTGTGTGTGTGTGTTAGTGTGTGTGTGCTCCTTATGACCAATACCACCATGTACTTTTCGCGAACTGCTTCCAAGCCATCCCTTACTCCAATCTTGATTTAATGAATTCGAAATCCTAAATAAAGCAAAAAGTATTTTCCTTTTTTTTTGTTCTCTCGTGGCGGTAATTTGACACTCCCGGCTAACCTAACGTGCTTCCCCGATCGCTTCTGCTGCTCCTTTGCCGGGCCTCTTCGCCACCTCCGCGTCCTGCTGCCGTCCCTTCCTCCTTCTGTTCATCCTATTCCTCCTTCTCTTCATCCTCTTTCGCCTTCTGTTCATCCTTTTCCTCCTTCTCTTCATCCTCTTTCGCCTTCTGTTCCTCCTCCTTCGCCTTTTTTAATCCACCTCTTTCTTTTTATTTTTTATTTTCCTCCTCTTCCTCTTCCTTTTCTTTTTCCTTCTCCTTCTCCTCCTGCTCATTTTTCTTCTTCTTCTACTTCTTCTCCTCCTTCTCCTTCTCCTTCTTCTTCTTCTTCTCCTTGTTCTCCTTGTTCTCCTTGTTCTCCTCCTCCTCCTCCTCCTCCTCCTCCCCCTCCTCCTCCTTCTACTCTTACTCCTCCTCCTCCTCCTCCTCCTCCTCCTCCTCGTCTTTCTCCTTCACCCTACATTCGCTCTTCGTGTTCTACATTTTCGACCCCTCCGTCTTTCATTCCTCTCACATTGCTCTCCCTCCTTTTCCGTCTACTCCTCCTTCACTTCTTAATCCCCTCTTCCCCCCCTCCTCCTCCTCTTCCCCTCCTCCTCCCCTCCGCCCCCACAACCCCCCGCCCTCCCCATCCACGGTGCATGTTGGTGTTGTTGAGTCCGTCACTACGCGAGCAACATGTGCAGTCTGACCTTGGGCCGGCGTAAGTTATGTGTGAGCTCTAACATTTCCTGGTAAGCTCGACCCCTCCTCTTACCCGGCCCCCTCCTTCTTCTTCCCTCTTTCCCTCCTCCCTCTTCCCTCTTCCCTCCTCCCTTCGTCTTCATTCCCTCTTCCCCTCTTCCCTTCCTTTTTCTTCCCTCTTCCCCTCCTCCCTCTTTCCTCTTTCCCTCCTTCTTCCCTCTTCCCTCTTCCCCTCCTCCCTCTCCTCTCTTACCCTCCCTCTCCTCTCTTAATCTCCTCCTTCTCCCTTCTTACTCTCCCTCTTCTCCCCTCTTACCCTCTTCCTTCTCCCCTCTTTCCCTTCTCCTTCACTCCTCTTCCCTCTTCCCTCCTCCATCTCCCCTATCTCCTTCAATCCTCTTCACCCCCCCTTCCCTCCCCCGTTTCCCCTTCCCCCCTTCCCTCCCCCTTCCCCCCTCCCCTTCCCCTTCCCCCCTCCCCTTCCCCTTTTGTGTTCGCCATGTGCGCAATGGTATGTACGCCACGGAATGTACATGGGCAGATAGTGTACACCGAGGAGTGAGGGATATAATGTATAGCCTGTGCACACGATAGTAACACGTTCGAACTCGGGTTGGCCGTGTACATGTGTACGTTATGTTGTGTGAGAGATACGGAATGTACTTGGCATTTTGATGGATTTAATTTTTTATGTCTTCAGGAGGTATTTGTTATATCACATTGTCATGATTATTATAATGATACGCACATGCACACACGCACGTACGCACACACACACTCACTCACTCACTCACTCACTCACTCACTCACTCACTCACTCACTCACTCACTCTCTCACACACACACACACTCACACTCACTCACTCACTCACTCACTCTCTCACACACACACACACACACACACACACACACACACTCACACACTCACTCACTCACTCACTCTCTCACACACACACACACACACTCACTCACTCACTCACTCACTCTCTCACACACACACACTCACTCACTCACTCACTCACTCTCACACACACACACACTCACTCACTCACTCACTCACTCACTCACTCACTCACTCACTCACTCACTCACTCACACACACACACACACACACACACACACACACACACACACACACACACACACACACACACACACACACACACACACACACCGCAAACACACGCGGCCACAAAATTATGGGAAAAGCCCGTGCTTTTGAACACCTGCAGCACTGACCAGACACCGCCCAGTGAGGACAATAAGTAGGGAAAAAAAAAACAATAAAAAAAACAAAGGAGCGCGTATTACCGGAAGCCGTAATTTACATGCGCCGAGAACGGATGATTTACACACAGCCAGAAGGCAAGGGGATTTCTTACGAATTATCTTCAGAAAGAGAGAGAGAGAGAGAGAGAGAGAGATAGAGATAGAGATAGAGATAGAGATAGAGAAAGAGAAAGAGAAAGAGAGAGAAAGAGAAAGAGAAAGAGAAAGAGAAAGAGAGAGAGAGAGAGAGAGAGAGAGAGAGAGAGAGAGAGAGAGAGAAAGAAAAAAAATAATTCACATATCCTGCGGCGAGGGTTGGTGCGCATGGCCCCTGCTCGTAAATAAGTACCTCATAAGCCCCGGATGAGACTCACAGGGCCCTCATGACCGCTCCTTGACCAGGTGACAGTCGTCGAGAGACACTTGCCAGCTCGGCTCACGTGTTCAAACTCCCCCTCCGAGGCTCGCCACGTTTTTGTATCGGCGTCTGAATCCTTGTCTTAAGCCGGGGATCCGTGTTGCTGCTGAGGAGTGTCATGTCATGCCTAAGGACTCGCTCTTTTTTTTTTACGATGCTTCGAGAATTGTTATGGCTCTCTGGAGTTCTTATTGATAGGCGAAAGTCTTCCTTTTTTATGTCTGTATCGAAGCTGTTATATAGGTCTATATGGTGTTTTTTTTTTCTTTCTCTCTTCTCTCTCTCTCTCTCCCTCTCGTTATTGAGCATATAAGGTGTTTCCAATTAGATCTCGCATTTCTTTTTATTGGCTGTTATGGTTTTTCCCCTCTCGGACATTAACGGCCTTCTTTGGGGTCAGTTAGGGCCATTCGAGGGCCATTCACACACACCTTATTGGACCCCATAGACCTAAACTCTCTTTATGGCACAGAACCGGACAGCGTAATTTAAAATCGGCCGTTCCATCGCCTTTTAAACAGAGCCAACCCTCCGTTTTCTGTTTCTTCCTTCGTCGTTGACTTTCTCATTACACGCGAAGACAGGGACGTCCTTCTCAGTCAGGAGCGAGTCGCCAATGCAGAGGAAGTACTAATGGGGTGGTCGTACCAGGTGTGTGTCCACGACCGCGGCACGCCTTTGTTTCTGCATTTGCCTGATCGCCCAGAACGGGTTTCGAGGGAGAGGAAGAGGGAAAAAAGTTGATGGTGGGTTTCCCAGATGTCGTTAAGCTACTGTTGTTGCGTTTTGTTTTTTTGTATTTGTGAGGA
>NW_028234405.1:49359134-49361634 GCF_977035675.1 Penaeus japonicus
AGCATACAATAGAATAAGGGATGGAGGAAAGAGAAGGAGAAAAGGGAACCCCTCATGTTGTCAAAAAAAGGTCACACGAGGTCACTGTGTTCGCTCAAAACAAAAAAGATCGGAAAGAGAGAGAGAGAGAGAGAGAGAGAGAGAGAGAGAGAGAGAGAGAGAGAGAGAGAGAGAGAGAGAGAGAGAGAGAGAGAGAGAGAGAGAGAGAGAGAGAGAGAGAGAGAGAGAGAGAGAGAGAGAGAGAGAGAGAGAGAGAGAGAGAGAGACAGAGAGAGAGAGAGACGGAGACAGACAGAGAGAGAGAGAGAGACGGAGACAGACAGAGAGGCAGAGAGAGAGACAGAGACAGAGACAGAGACAGAGACAGAGACAGAGACAGACAGACAGAGAGAGAAAGAGAGAAGAGAAGAACGAGCAACCACCATAGCGACATGGTAAACAGCAAGCGTTACGTGTGTGTGTCTGTGAGTATGCGAGTGTATGTGTACGTGTGTGTGAGTGTTTGCGGCGGTTGTTGAGCCAGCAGTCACAGTCCCTCCTGCTAATGTATGCACAAGCACGTCTTTTCCTGCTACTGTTACTTCGCCGTCGCCGTGATTCGTTCACCAGCGCGCCGTAGCGATGGAAGCCCCGGCTCTTTCTCTCTTACTATTATCATCTTTCTCTCCCCCTCCTTATCCTTCCCCTATCCCGCCTTCCCCCCCCCCCCCCCCCGGCAACGGGTCTTTTCTTTTAACTTTCGTTTCGTTTCGTAGCGATGGACTCTGGTGCTCGCGTTGAGATTTCATCCCCCTTTTTTTTCAAGGTTTTTGCTGTTGATGATGTTTTCTTTAGCGTTTAGAAAGCTTGCTAGAGAGATGTATTTGAATGGAAAGAATGCGAATGTAGAGGAAACGGCGATTGCTTTTTTTTCTTCTTCTTCTTTTAATTCTTATTCTCCTTCTTCTTCTTTTTCTTCTTCTTTCTTTTTCTTCTTTCTTCTTCTTTCTTTTCTTTTTTTTCTTCTTTTAATTATCCTCCTCCTCCTTCTTCTTCATCTTTTTCTTTTTTTTGTCTTCCTCTTTTTCTTTTTCTTCTTCTTCATCATCATCTTCTTCTTCTTCTTCTTCTTCTTCTTCTTCAGAGGTTCAGAGAGGAAATCACATAGATGTTTTGTACAGGACGAATACAGAATATGAAAATTCTGATCTCACCTGCCTCTTTAGAGATCTAATTTGTCATGCATGCCTTTTGGTTTATGTATTATCATGCACGCTATAGCATGTAAAGTTGCATTAGTAGAATTAGCAATCAGCATAAGTTCATTACTTGCGGAGAATTTTTTTTTTCGTTATGAATATGCAAATGTGGCTTTAATAGGTAGATAATTACATTCTATATTGGATGATAGTGGTAATAAGTTTGTTTGTCCGCACATCATATTTGATTTTTTTTTCAGTTCCAATAGTAACTAAGATTACAACATGTAAAGATTTTTTTTTTTATCGAATATTATGAAATTTACATTCACTTTTTTTTCACTCTATCTCCGACTGATTTCATCATAAGCTTCCTTACCTATACAGGAATTACCCAAAACTAACGTTTAACTTTACTAATATATTCGGAAACTCTACAGCGAAACAAATTTATGTTTCCCGAGTTTAAATTACCTCGCTTCTGAAACAAATAACTGCTTTGCAATGATTAAACTCTTGTTGCAATGAAGCCGAGCAATGCGAGTGTCACTGACAAAAAATCTGGTACTTGATGTAAGCTGCTACATTTCAGTTTAATGGTATAGTTTTTTTTTTTTTTTTTTTTTTTTTTTTTTTTTTTTTTTTTTTTATATTTTTGTGGAAGGAATGGGGGGATTGAAAGGCTGCATGTTAGTTAAATGTGTTGTGTGTCGGTGTGGAGAGGGATATATATATATATATATATATATATATATATATATATATATAGAGAGAGAGAGAGAGAGAGAGATTGAGATTGAGAGAGAGAGATAAAAGACCGAGGGGGGAGAGAGAGAGAGAGAGAGAGAGAGAGAGAGAGAGAGAGAGAGAGAGAGAGAGAGAGAGAGAGAGAGAGGGGGGGAGAGAGAGAGAGAAAGAGAGAGAGAGAGAGAGAGAGAGAGAGAGAGAGAGAGAGAGAGAGAGAGAGAGAGAGTAAAAGAGTGAGAGAGAGAGAGGGGGAAAAAAAGAAAGAAAGAGAAAGAGAAAAACAAACACGAATCGCTTTCAAGGTCAACGAAAAAAAAACAAAAACGAAACTCAATCGAAAATCCCCGGATAAAGAGGATCGAATCCTTTACAAAACGGGTTCGAAACCTATTTCCACGTCGTTTGTAATCCCAGGATCGTCTTGCTCTTTAGGGTCAGAGGCAGGGAGGGTCAGTCAGGGAAATGCGTCGTTTTATTGCGTCATTGTCGTTATTTCGGCCGAGGGAAACGACCTTCTTGCGAGGACGTTTTTTGGCGGGAAGTTTACGTTCGCCGTAGAGGTCGCTGGCGGCGGC
>NW_028234405.1:49366634-49389134 GCF_977035675.1 Penaeus japonicus
GCTGAAACGCTTTTGGGTGAACGGGAAATGTTTTATGGCTTGGGACTAGGAAGGAGAAAGGGAGAACTTTGCATTTATATATATAAATATATATATATATATATATATATATATATATATATATATATATATATATATATGTGTGTGTGTGTGTGTGTGTGTGTGTGTGAAGAGAGAGAGAGAGAGAGAGAGAGAGAGAGAGAGAGAGAGAGAGAGAGAGAGAGAGAGAGAGAGAGAGAGAGAGAGAGAGAGGTGTATGAGAAAGAGAAAGAGAGAGAGACAGCGAGAGAGAGAAGATAGATAGATAGAAAAAAATATACACCTGTATTTGTGTATACATATATACAAAAAGAGAACTCACAAAAAAAAGAAAAAAAACAAGAAAAAAAAAACAGACCGTAGACTTTAACACCAAACTTGCAAAAAAAAAAAGTACAAAAGCTTAACACATTTTTAAGACAAACCAAAAATCTACCTCGAAGCCCCCATCCCCCTACTCCTCCCCTACCCCCCCTCTCCCCTTCCCCCTAACCGCATCCGACTTGTACCGACCACCGAGGCGGTCTCTGGGGAATGAATTATTCACCGGGGCAAGACGACCTGTGAGAGGGGGGGGGGGGGAGGTCGGGAGGGGAAGGGAGAGGGGGATATAGAGGTGGAAGGAGGGAAGATGAGGATGAGGGTGGGGAGAGAGGCTGGGTTAATGTAGGGAGGGAGGAGGGAGGGAGGGAGAGAAGGAGAAGGAAGGGGGAGGGGCAAAGGAGACTCGGTGTGGGGGGGATGGGGGGGTCAGGGTTGAATATCTGAAAATAGCCTTTCATAAAATAAGAACATAGTGATAATCTATAGAAATATAATAAAAAAAAAAATAACATACATTAAAAATAACTGACCAGAAAAGAGAAGATTAAAAAAAGGAAGGAAAAAAAAGCAATGTCCAGAAGAAGCTTTAAGAGAAAAAAAAAATATTGATAAAATATCCGTTCGGCCAAATTTCACCCGCTGACCTTTGCAATATGTAAGCATTCAATTAGCAATAGAGAGCATGTGCCAAGTTAGCGTCCAGGCCCTGCGGTCAAGGGATGCTACGACCCTGAGGCAGGTGGTGTACGACCTTTTCTTCTGTAAATAACCTTGTGTACTTATTAACAAACGACCCTTGGTGCTATACGACCAATTCCCCTTCAAATAACTACATGTAGTTATAAGTAACAACCCTTTGCTACGCGGACGGTCTTAGGTAATTAGCTGTAATAAAACACACAGTGCCTCCAAGCTCTCGATACGATTAAGTGGTTGTAATTGACATTATTATTTGTGATTCGTCCTCGTAACGTGTAATTAAGGTGTTGGTTAGACTAATTAAGGAGCGTCTCCGTGGGTTTTGGTTTGTCAACGAACATCTTCATGTGATTTAGCTTCTTTGGCGCCGTGAGGGATTTGAGAACGAAGGTGTGTGTGTGTGTGTGTGTGTGTGTGTGTGTGTGTGTGTGTGTGTGTGTGTGTGTGTGTGTGTGTGTGTGTGTGTGTGTGTGTGTGTGTGTGTGTGTGTGTGTGTGTGTGTGTGTGTGTGTGTGTGTGTGTGTGTGTGTGTGTGTGTGTGAGATTTAGTGTACGAGTAAAATGGCCTACCTTTTGAAGAATGGTTATTTGTTTGAATTAAGTACATCGATTATTTTTCGGTAGCTTTATATATCACTTAACCCACCCCATCTTGAGAAGATTGTGATATATCTATCAGTGCTTTATCCTTTAATATTATATTTACCACGGAAATCTAATTTGTAGTAAAAGCCAAACCACATACACTCAGTTCTTATTGATCACTGCTATTAAGTTCATAATCGCAATTTTAAAACACGTTAGCTGTAGCTTATGTAATAAATTACTAAATCACTCTAGGGTTATGGCGCCAGGCCAATCACTAACGGGGTCACTATCGGGGCGGGACTTATATAATAGAAGTAATGACAGGGTAAAGGGTATTATATAAAAGTCCACGAAAAGATATGGAGATTTTGAGTCTGAAGTTGAAGATAGAAAAGGATTAAGGTCTTTTGGGTTAGATAAAACGTGTCTGATTTTCTGGTGAGAAAATTGTGTTTTAAGGGAAGACTAGAGAGAAGGAAATGTGTCAAATAAAGGAGGAAGAGAGGAAATGCGAAATATCGTTCATGTTAGCTAAAAAGGGGGAAAAACAAAAAAAATGAAGGAAGAGAGAAAGGAAACAGGACGAGGAAGATGCACAGTGAAAGAATATCAGCTGTGTGAACGAGAGGCTGGAAGACAAGACTGGACAAGCCCATTCTTGTATTGAAAGAAAGGCGGAAGAGAGAAAAAAGAAAGAAAAAAGAAAAGAAAGAAAAGCAGACAGAGATAATCTTTTTCTTTTCATATCGGAGGAAACAAGAAAAAAAAGAGGAGGACTTAGCAGAAAGAAAAAGATAATCTTCTTCCACATTGGAGGAAACGAAAAAACAAAACAAAACAACAACAACAACAGTAAAAAACAAGGACTTACCCCAATAACAAAACCCTTCACACAACGGACACGTATTCTTCCATGTATCCAGCGTCAGAATCTCCCATCTCTCTTTCATCTCGTCTGATTATCTCGCGGAGGAGAGTGATGTCTCAAGATGCAACGTTGCACAGAGGACAGCATTGGACAGCTTACGTTTGCGCTCGAGTGACGCTCTTGTTCCCTGAGTGGATATTTCGCTTCTGAAAGAGCACGCGGTCATAAGGAGAGACAGTGTCAGGGAAACTGTGTTGGGAAAGATATGCAAGGTTTTTTTTTTTTTTTTTTTTTTTTTTTTTTTTTTTTTTTTTTGTCGGTTTGTCTGTCTGTCGGGGTTTTTGTTTGGTTGTTTGTGTGATTTGCTTTCTTTCTGTATTTGTCTCTGTCTCTCTCTGTATTTTCTCTTTCTCTCTCTCTCTCTCTCTCTCTCTCTCTCTCTCTCTCTCTCTCTCTCTCTCTTTCTCTCTCTCTCTCTCTCTCTCTCTCTCTCTCTCTTCTCTCTTTCTCTCTCTCTCTCTCTCTCTCTCTCTCTCTCTCTCTCTCTCTCTCTCTCTCTCTCTCTCTCTCTCTCTCTCTCTCTCTCTCAACGTAACAACATAACCAAAAAGAGAAAAGCTAAAATAACAATAAAAAAATGCAAGTTGAAATCGACATAAAAGACTAAACGAAGAAGATAAGGTGGAGGAGACAGCGAGGAGCCGGAAGGAGGAGAAAGGAGTGTCGAGGACTGAAGGGAAGGATGGGAGGATGGGAGGATGGGGGCGGAAACGTAATACCCCGAGTTCGTGTCCTCAAATCTATACCGGTACATTCCCTTCCATCCCCACCCTTCCCTTCCCTCCCCTCCCCTCCCCTCCCCTTTCTCCCTTCCCCGTCTCCCATAGACAGTCTCAGACTCAGTCTCTCTCTTTCTTTCTTCCTTTCTGTTCTCTTTTTCTTTCTCACTCTTTCTCTTTCTTTCTCTTTCTCTCCTCTCCTTCTCTCTCTCTCTCTCTCTCTCTCTCTCTCTCTCTCTCTCTCTCTCTCTCTCTCTCTCTCTCTCTCTCTCTCTCTCTCTCTCTCTCTCTCTCTCTCTCTCTCTCTTTCCTTTCTCTCTTACCCATCTCCCATAGACAATCTCAGACTCAATCTATCTCTTTCTTTCTTTCTTTTCTCTTTTTCTTTCTCACTCTTTCTCCCTTTCTCCCTCGTTATCTCTCTCTCCCTTCCCTCCCTCTCCCTTTCCCTCTCCCTCTCTCTCTCTCACTCTCTCCGTGTTTAGACACGCACATACTCACATACCCAAGGTTTCAAAATAAAAAGATCACACCAAAGACTTCATTTTTTTTCAACATTGCACCCAAAACAACAACAACAACAACAACAACCTTCCCGTGTTGCACGAGGATATAAGTTGGTCGATGCTCATATTAATTTACTCTTCAGTGTGTATCGAATTACGGGCCTCAATCAGTGTATTGATTTTCGTGTCTTATTTCAGGTGAGTCGCCGGGCGGTTCGTCGTCGGCCTGCACGAAGACGAGTCACAGGTCAGAGGTGAAGGGGGGTGGAATGGGCAGGGTGAAGGAGGGTGGAATGGGGTGGAATGGGCAAGGTGAAGTAGGGTGGAAGAAGAAGGGGGAATAGGATAGTTTGGGCGGAATGGGCAGGGTGAAGAAGGGTGGAATGGGCAGGGTGAAGGAGGGTGGAATGGGCAGAGTGAAGGAGGGTGGAATGGGCAGGGTGAAGGAGGGTGGAATGGGCAGGGTGAAGGAGGGTGGAATAGGGTATACTATGCAGGGTGAAGAAGGGTGAAAGAAGAAGGGGGAAATAGGATAGTTTGGGTGGAATGGGCAGGGTGAAGGAGGGTGGAATGGGCAGGGTGAAGGAGGGTGGAATGGGCAGAGTGAAGGAGGGTGGAATGGGCAGGGTGAAGGAGGATGGAATGGGCAGGGTGAAGGAGGGTGGAATGGGCAGAGTGAAGGAGGGTGGAATGGGCAGGGTGAAGGAGGGTGGAATGGGCAGGGTGAAGGAGGGTGGAATGGGCAGGGTGAAGGAGGGTGGAATGGGCAGGGTGAAGGAGGGTGGAATGGGCAGGGTGAAGGAGGGTGGAATGGGCAGGGTGAAGGAGGGTGGAATGGGCAGGGTGAAGGAGGGTGGAATGGGCAGAGTGAAGGAGGGTGGAATGGGCAGGGTGAAGGAGGGTGGAATGGGCAGGGTGAAGGAAGGTGGAATGGGCAGGGTGAAGGAGGGTGGAATGGGCAGGGTGAAGGAGGGTGGAATGGGCAGGGTGAAGGAGGACGGAATGGGCAGGGTGAAGGAGGGTGGAATAGGGTATACTATGCAGGATGAAGAAGGGTGGAAGAAGAAGGGGGAAATAGGATAGTTTGGGTGGAATGGGCAGGGTGAAGGAGGGTGGAATAGGGTATACTATGCAGGGTGAAGAAGGGTGGAAGAAAAAGGGGGAAATAGGATAGTTTGGATGGAATGGGCAGGGTGAAGGAGGGTGGAATGGGCAGGGTGAAGGAGAGTGGAATGGGCAGGGTAAAGGAAGGTGGAATGGGCAGGGTGAAGGAGAGTGGAATGGGCAGGGTGAAGGAAGGTGGAATGGGCAGGGTGAAGGAGGGTGGAATGGGCAGGGTGAAGGAGGGTGGAATAGGGTATACTATGCAGGGTGAAGAAGGGTGGAAGAAGAAGGGGGAAATAGGATAGTTTGGGTGGAATGGGCAGGGTGAAGGAGGGTGGAATGGGCAGGGTGAAGGAGAGTGGAATGGGCAGGGTGAAGTAGGGTGGAATGGGCAGGGTGAAGGAGGGTGGAATGGGCAGGGTGAAGGAGGGTGGAATGGGCAGGGTGAAGGAGGGTGGAATGGGCAGGGTGAAGGAGGGTGGAATGGGCAGGGTGTAATAGGGTAGACTGGGCAGGGAGAAGTAGGGTGGAATGGGCAGGGAAAATAAGGGTGAAATAGGGTAGACTGGGCAGGGAGAAGGAGGGTGGAATGGGCAGGGTGAAGAAGGGTGAAATAGGGTAGACTATGCAAGGTGAACAATGATAGAATGGGCAGGGTGAAGAAGGGTGAAATAGGGTAGACTGGGCAGGGTGAAATAGGGTTGAATGGGCAGGGTGAAGAAGGATGGAATAGGAAGGGTGAAATAGGGTAGACTGGACAGGGTGAAATAGGGTTGAATGGGGTAAGAGAGGATCTTAGGATCTCAGGTTGAGAGAAGTGGGAGAGACAGGGTGAGGTGAGGATGGTGGGAGAGAAAACAAAGGATTTCAGGTGAAGTGGGGTGAAATGGGAAAGGTGGAAAGGGTAGGGTGAAATAGGGTTGAATGGGTGAAGAAAGGTGGGATGGATAGGATGAAATAGGGATGGTGGGGGAGAGAGTGAAGGATATCAGGTGTAGGGTAGGGAAGGTTAGAATGAATATTTGGGAAGAATTGGTTAAAAATAAATGGTTGGTAGGGAAAGGTGAAATAGGGACGGCAGGGAAAAGAGCAAAAGATCTCGAGTGGAAAAAAAATACATATATATAGCATGGAAATTAAAGGAAAATTTGAAATAGGGATGAAATAGGGACGGGCAACGAGGAGGGTGAAATAGGGTAAGAGAAGAAGGGAGCGAGAGGTCTCAGGTAAAGAAAGGTGGAATAAGAAGGTTGGGATATGGGCTGGTGATAAATAGGAACTGATGAGGAACTGATAAAGATATTAGAAATGGATAGAGTAAAATGGGCGGTGGCAAGGACGGAGAGATAAGTACTGATAAAGAGTGAGATGAAATAGGGATGATGAAGATGAGGGACATGAGTGGAAATAGGATGAAATGAGGACCAATTAGCAGCTAAGTGTCACAGCCGAAGAGGAGTGAAATAGTCATGATAGGAAGGGTGGCATAGGAACTGGTAATAGGGAAAGCGGGGTGGAATGGGGTAATGGTGAGGGGAATAGGGACGGGGAATAAAGGACTGATTATGGGGAGGGGAAAATACAAGCGAATTGGAGATTCGGTGAAGAAGGTGAAATGAAAAAATACGAAAATGGAAATTGTGTGTAAAGTAAAATACTATTACTATTACTACTACTACTACTACTACTACTACTACTTCTATTACTACTGCTGCTATAGCTGTTGCTGTTACTAATGCTACTGTTGCTGAATATGAGGATGAAGATGATGTTGATAATGATGATAGAAATGATGATATAATAAATAACGGCAATACTAATAATGATGATTATATTGTTAATGTTAATGATGATAGTAATCATTATTTGGGTGATGAAAATTATACAAATGATGTTAATAATGATGATGATGATGGTGTTGCTAATGATAAACTAATATTGATGTTAATAATGATGCTGATAAAAATAATGATAAGGATAATAATGATGACGATGAAGATGACAATAATGACAATACTACTAGCACTACTACTAATAATACTGATATTCATAGTGATGATAATAATTATAATAATTATAATAACAATAAGGATAATAATAATGGCAGTTACTCAAGAGAAAAATAAAAAAAGAAACACTTTTATAAGGAGCAAAGAGTGAGGGGTTAGCAATCCTGGTTAAAGGCTGATGCAACAGTCAAAAAAGCGCCCTTGTTTTGGTTCCTGGAAGACAGGAAATTGCTGAAGAGGAGCGTTTAGGGGGAACGAAATACGGTCAGCTGTTATCTTCATTATCCTTTCAGTTCAGTTTGCTTTTTTTGTCTTGTCATTTTGGAGTTACGGTTGATATATGTTTATATATATATATATATATATATATATATATATATATATATATATATATATATATATATACATATATATATATACATATATATATATATATATATATATATATATATATATATATATATATATATATATTGTGTATGTGTGTGCGTGTGTATGTGTGTGCGTGTGTGTGTGCGTGTATCACTGCGATTGCATCTTTGTTGAGTGTATGTGTTTTTATTTTTATTTTTTCATTCTATTTGGAAATTAGATGTTTTCGTGTTTTTATATTTTTTTCTCTCGTATATATTAGAGGCTAGTCTACCTGCTCGTAACTAGGCCTACCATTTTTAGCGAACCCAAACATTCGCGGTGTAACAGGTAGTCCCGAAAGATTTCCAGATAGTCTTTTTTCTAGTCCTGGTGGTGATTTGGGCGTCAAATTTCCTTCGTTGGAAACCCACAAAATGAACATATCCACTTTCCGAGTTTTTTTTCTCTTGGTTAATGTTGTTTCGGTTTTCATGGTATGTGTTTTTTTCTGGCATTTTCTTTGGTATCCTTACGTTTTTTGTTGGTTTCTTTAGTCATTTTCGTCTTAGTTTTCGTTTTTTTTTTTATCATCGTCATCTTCGTAGTCACTATCGTCATCATTATCTCACTCTCAATTTATTTTGGCTTCTCTCTTTCTCTCTCTCTCTCTCTCTCTCTCTCTCTCTCTCTCTCTTTCTCTCTTTCTCTCTTTCTCTCTTTCTCTCTCTCACACACACACACACACACACACACACACACACACACACACACACCCCCCCCCCCCCCACACACACACAAACAACCCCCCCCCCCACACACACACACTCCACTCGTCAATATTCACGAAGGGACTCCCCGCTTGGACAGTTATTGAAGGGACAGGTTTTAACGCTGGGTCTTAACGTACCTGCAGTTACGTTATAAGATTTTCGGTTCCTTACATATATAATATAAGGTTTGTGACCATCCCCATCTTGTTTTTTTTTATTATTTGGCTGGACGTTTATTGATTATTTTTCATGTTCGGGGTTTTGTGGATACGGTCTAGCATGATTTTTTTTTTCCCGCCCCGACAGCCATTACACGGGTTTTGAAAGCGGTGTGGTTTTATGGTTTTTTTTCTCGTTATGGATATGTCGTGTCTGTGGCGGTATGAATTGGGGATACATTTTTCTTTTTATTGGACAATGATACGGCTTTTTATGAATATGGATGTTGATTTTTTTTACTTATTTTTTTAGTGTCGGTGTTTGAATGCGCCGCGTGAGAAGACCATAATGTCGGGGCTTACCTTTATTTCTGTCTCTTTTTCTCTCTCGTTCTCTCTCTCTCTATCTATCTATACATTTATCTATCTCTCTATCTATCTCTTTCTCTTTCTCTCTTTCATTTTATTTTTCTCCTTCTATCTTCCTCTCTCTCTCTTTCTATATCTCTTCTTCTCCCTCACCCCCTCTCTCTTTCTCTCTCTCTCTCCCTCTCCCTCTCCCTCCCCCCCTCTCTCTCCCTCCCTCCCTCTCTCCCTCCCTCCCTCCCTCCCTCCCTCCCTCCCTCCCTCCCTCCCTCCCTCCCTCCCTCCCTCCCTCCTTCCCTCCCTCCTTCTCTCCCTCCCTCTCTCCCTCCTTCTCCCCCTCCTTCTCTCTATACCTCCCTCCGTCTGTCTCGTCTCCTCGTTGTACCATGGCCATGAACACGTAAGAAAGAAGGTGAAGACATATTGACTTTGAAAACAAGTACACGTGACCAAACAAGGAAGGAAATCACCGAACAGTCTTATATACAACCCCCAACCCCTCCCACCACCCCCTCCCAACCCCCCAACCCCCCAAAAAAAGGTCAAATAAACAGCTGATTCCATATAAGGCAACATTCACCAGCCACCGTCGGCAACTCCATGCATGTAAACACAAACATTGCAATGCTCACGGGCGTCTAAAGAATCAGAGCTTCTATGATAATAAATATGGTTGCCGGAGTCAGGTGGTTAGGGAAATGCTTTCGGTGAGTGCCTGGGCATTGACTAATGGTGGGACGGGCGTTTTGGAGTTGGATGTGTGTTTAAGTAGTTTGTGTGTATGTGTGTATGTGTATATATATATATATATATATATATATATATATATATATATATATATATATATATATATATATATATGTATACACATACATGTATATATGTGTGTGTGTGTGTTTATGTGTGTGTGTGTGTGTGTGTGTGTGTATCTATGTTTGTGTATATATACTACACATGTAGCACATATGTATAAACACACATACAATTATATCAATAGTCAGTTAATAATATAGCAGATTCTCAATCGCATTTCAATCATCGGACGTATTAAAGAATCAACTCATTACGAAAAAGAAAAAGAAAGAAGAAGAAGAAGAAAAAAAAAGAAAAAAAACGCACAGAAACAAAGACATCAAACCTCCCACTAAGGCCGGCCATGTATAAGGGTTTCCCTGCTAACCAAACCAGCTACTTAATAAAGTGTACGAGCCCAGTCAGTAACCGCTCGCTGTAAGAGACTAAGGGGAGCCGCAATCAAGTCCACTTTTTGACTTTATCGTCGAGGGAGTGACAGGACCTTCGCTTCAGATAAGAGGTCTTTACATCGTGGTGGAGAAATTACTGGATTTCAGAGCGAATTGGGGTGTTATTTGGTTTAGACTTTCTGATTTTTCTTTTTTTTTAAGAGGATATAAAGTTAGATTTAAAAGAAAAAAAAACAATGATGATAGTAATAATGATGATAATGATACTAATGATGAAAATAGTAATAATAATAATGACACTAATTATGAAAATAGTAATAATAATTATTATATATAGAATCAAGATCATAGATAAAAAAAAAAACGGAAAAAAATACCGCTATCAAAATCCCTCAAACCCCCCTCACCCCCTTCCCCCCCCCCCCCCCATCCCCCTCACACCCGCCACGAGGATGCGGGTAGATTCCCCGCAGGATAATATGTGAAGACGACCTTGTGTTGCTCGTTAGACATGGTCGGTGTAGGCCTGCGAGCGAAGATCAAACAGCTCGCCATTGTTGGGACTTCCACGCTCGCTGTGGAAGGTGTGGGGGGGAAGTGGAAGGGTGGAATGTGTCTAGATGGACTTATGTAAATGTGTTTATTTATATATACATGGAGAGAGATAAATAGGGAGAGAGGGAAGGAGGCAGGGCGGGAGGGAGGGAGAGGAAGAGAGAGGGAGGGAGAGGAAGAGAGAGGAAGAGAGAGAGAGAGAGAGAGAGAGAGAGAGAGAGAGAGAGAGAGAGAGAGAGAGAGAGAGAGAGAGAGAGAGAGAGAGAGAGAGAGACAGACACGCACATAAACAGAAAAAAAGAAATGAAACCATATATCAAAGAAGAAAAAAGTGAAAAAAAATAACAAATCCTCAAAACGCACACAACCCCTCCCCCTTCCCCTCCCCCCACGCACACACACATACACACCAACTAAAAGAAACGAAAGATGAAAAAAATATACATATAAAATAAAAAATCCGGAGCAATGATTATGTAGAGGTGTAAGAGAGAAAGAGCCTCCAGCGCGCGCATGAATTAGGGATCATATGCAAATGAGCTCGAGATGTCACACGATAAAGTTGAATGTTATATGAAATGCTCAGGCGGGTGACAGTGGGACGTGACGATAAGGAGATAAAAGTGGAAGAAGGGGGGGAAGGAGAGGATAGAGGAATAAGGATAAAATTTAAAAGGAGAGAGAGAGAGAGAGAGAGAGAGAGAGAGAGAGAGAGAGAGAGAGAGAGAGAGAGAGAGAGAGTGAGTACGACAGAGAGAGAGAGTGAGATAGAAAGAGAGAAAGGGATAGAGAACGTCAGAGAGAGAGAGAGAAAGACAAAGAGAGAAAGAGAAAAGAAAGAGATAGAGAGAGAGAGAAAGTGTAATCAGGCAAACGGTAGATAATTGAATTGGATTTGCATATCAAGCGATGGTGTTATTAATAGGTTCCATAGATTCGTGTGAAGGTGATGAACGTAAGAAATAGTTTGTTACGAACGGGCAAACTTTATTAAAATGGCTACTGATTTTCGTAATTTTATTTTCTCTTCTTTTTTGAATTCTTTTTTTCTCTTTATTTCTAGAATTTACTTTCTCTTTTTGTTTTCCCTTTTTCTTTTTTTTTCTCTTTTCTCTTTTCTGAACTTCTATTTAGGCTTTCTGATCATTTTGTTTTCCCTTTTTCTTTTTTTTTCTCTTCTTTTTCTGAACTGCCTCCTATCTTTCCTTTCTCTTCTCTTCTCTTCATGTTTCTCTCTCATCTCTCTCTCTCCTCTCTCTTCCTCTCTTTCTCTCTCTCTTCTATCTTCCTCTCTCTCTCTCTCTTCTTCTCTCTCTCTCTCTCATCTCTCTCTCTCTCTCTCTCTCTCTCTCTCTCTCTCTCTCTCTCTCTCTCTCCTCTCTTCTCTCTCTCTCTCTCTCTCTCTCTCCTCTCTCTCTTTCTCTCTCTCTCTCTCTCTCTCTCCTCTCTTCTCTCTCTCTCTCCTCTCTCTCTCTCTCCTCTCTACTCTCTCTCTCTCTCTCTCTCCTCTCTCTCTCTCTCTCTCACTTCACTTTTGTCCCTTCTCCGTCTCTCTCCGTCTCTTCTGTCCCCCTCTCCTTCCCCTCTCCTTCTCCCCCCTCTTCCCCTGTATTTTCCTTTTTCCTTTTTACCCCTCCCCCTGACTCTCACTCCCTCTTCCCTCTACCCTTCCCCTTTTTCCCACTCCCCCCCTCACACCTCCTCTTCTCCTTACAACCCTCCCACTCTCTTCCCCTCCCCCTCTTCCTCAACCACCATACAACCCTCCCTCCCCTCTCTTCCCCCATATCCCCTCTACCCCTTCATCCTTACTCCCCACCCCCCTTCCCCCATACCCCCATACCCCATTGGCTACGAAGATACCATTACTCGGCGAGAAATCCCTCTACCCCTTCCCCCCTCCCCCTTACCCAGGGGTTCCCAAACTTTTTGTTCCTCAGTACCCCTTAGGCTTTTTATAGGTTCCCATGTACCCCTAACACTAAAAATTAAGCTTAATAGTAAAAAAGGACATTTTATTAAAGCCATGTGAGGTTTATAATAGTAAAAACAAATGGTATTACCTTACACCCAAGAAATTTCAATAAAGGTGGTGCTAATCAACACAAAGAAAATGAGAAAAGTGCAATCTGAGTGCAGATTACAACACCATGTATTGTGCAAGTAATTGTTTCCTTCAGACCAAATGTACCCCCTGAAACGTGCAAATGTACCCCTGGGGGTACATGTACCCCAGTTTGGGAACCCCTGCCCTTACCCCATTGGTTACGCGATACCATTACTTGGCAAGAAATCCCATTGAAGATCGAGATCGAGAGGGTCTCATTACCATTCGAAGCAGTTTCACTCCTTTTTTTATGATTCGGAAGGTCGTCATTCGGAATTTACCCGTGTGTGGAGGGATGGTTATATTCGGGGTGGGGGGGGGGGGGTATTTTAGGTTGTGGGGTGAGTTGTTGTTTATGGAGAGTAGGTTTAAGGGGGTAGGGGATGGGTTAATGTGGATGGATGGATGTATAAGGGGGTGGGGATGTAATTTGGATACGAAGAAGGGATATGGGTGTGTGTAGATAGGTATGGGACACGCATATGTATGTATGCGTGCGCATACGTATGCACACACAACCTACACACACACACACACACACACACACACACACACACACACACACACACACACACACACACCAACTCCGAGTTATTAAAAAAATAAAAAAATAAAAATAATAAAAATCCCGTTTTCACCAATTCCGAGTTAGTAAAAAAAAAAAAAATTCTGTCATGCGTTAGTTATGGAAGTCCACAGCCCCCCAATGCACCTAAGTGTCAAGTGTCCGAAGGAAATAATTTTTTTTCCCTGGGAATTCTCTGTCACTTTATTTCTCAGTTCACAGTCGTAAAAGGGGAGTTAAAAAAGAGATGCGGGTTAAATGTTTTTGTGTTTTTTAATTGAAGGATTGCCAGTGTGTACTTTTTTTCGATAGTTTTATTATTATTATTTTCTACATGCATATTAATACCTTCTTTTTTTTCCTTAGACAGTTAGTGGTGTTAATAACATTGTTTTTTCCCCTAACTTTACAGTATATCCTCATATAACTTTATCCTCATTGGAAAATTACCCTCATTTTATCACCTTTTCCCCTCGACATTTTTTCCTCTCTCATTTTTCAGTCTTTCTCATGTTATTCCCCTTCCTCGGCCCCTCCTTCTTTCCCCTCATTCGGAGCTTTGAAACGGGAGAGCATCAGTATAGCCAACTTGGGGTACCGGGAGCTGTTACTGGGGTAGGTTTTAACGGGCTTCCGTGATGAATGGCAAGGCGTTGGCTACACTGCAGGTCAGGACCGTAGCCGTACATGGCAACACTGAGACTGGATGTTGGCCCTCGTCCAGCTCGGCGGTAGATATGCCGGAGATATGCCTGGCATGTGTGTGTGTGTGTGAGGGAGAGGGAGAGGGAGAGGGAGGGAGAGGGAGGGGGAGGGAGAGAGGGAGGGGGGGAGAGAGAGAGAGAGAGAGAGAGAGAGAGAGAGAGAGAGAGACAGAGCAGAGACAGACAGAGAAAGAGAAAGAGAAAGAGAAAGAGAAAGAGAAGAGAGAGAGACAGAGACAGAGAGAGACAGAGACAGAGATAGAGACAGAGACAGAGATAGAGACAGAGACAGAGACTTAAACAGAAAAACCGCAAAAAAAAAAAACAAACACAAAAACAAACACAGAGACAATCAGGAACGCCTGCCTGAATATACACTGCATGTGCGTATGTACATTTTTTTTGCAAAAAAATATATGAATAATAATGATAACTTGATTTGCAATTATTTTAGCGGACGCATCTATCAGCTTCGCAACAGTGCCAATTAGCGGTTAAATTGGCTTTCAGTTTGTTTGATATAATCTTCCTTCTGGTATATTAGTTCAGTATATCATGGCTTCTGTGCATGGCAGTGCTTGTTTCTTTGGATTTGTTTTTAATTTGTGTTTGTTTGTTTGTTTTTTTATTTGCATATCGATGATGTGTGGGGTCATGTTCTGTTTATTATATATTGTTCATCTATTATACCATTTATAATTATTTATATCATTCATACCATACCATATTATTTATAACACAAACAGCAAACAACGACGATGATAATAACTTGATCAAGATTCACAACAACAACAACAACAAAAATACACTCACGCTCGGCAAACGGCACTACAGAAGCATGATAAAAGGGTTGCAATCCTTATCCCACGTCATCAAACGGTGTGCTGTGTCAACTAAGATCTAAAGTACATAATATACTATGCTGATGTGGAGGTGGAAGAGGTGGAAGAGGAGGTGGGGGTGGAGGTGGTGGTTGGGGAGGGGTGGGGGAAGGGGAGGTGGTAGTGGTGGTGGGGTGGGAGTGGTGGTGGTGGTGGAGGTGGTGATGGGGGTGGGGTGGGGGAAGGGGAGGTGGTAGTGGTGGTGGGGGGAAGGAGTGGTGGTGAGGGTGGAGGTGGTGATGGGGGTGGGGTGGGGGAAGGGGAGGTGGTGGAGGTGGAAGTGGAAGTGAAAGTGGAGGTGGAGAAGAAGAAGAAGAAGAAGAAGAAGAAGAAGAAGAAGAAGAAGTAGTAGAAGAGGACGAAGAAGGAGTAGAAGAAGACGAAGACGATGAGGAAGAGGAACGAGAGGATGAATAAGAAAGAAGAAGAAGAAGAAAGAAGATGAAAAAAAGAAGGTAGAAGAGGAACAGGAGCAGGGAGAACAGAAGAAATGAAAAAGAAAGTATAAAAGAGAAGAGAACTAGTGATGATGATGATAATGATGAAAAGGACATGACAACGAAATAAAAGAAACATATAGACAGAGAAAGTTATTAAAATAATAATAACAATAGATCGAAAGAAGTAAAGTAAAGCAGGCATTGAGAGAAAACTAATAAAAGACATAAATAGCACACAAAAGAAGAAAGAAAGAAAAAAAAAGAGCATAAGGAGAACAAAGACGAAGAAGCAAACACACGAGAGAGGCAAAGGTCAGAGTGCATGACTGTCCAACGCCATCATGCCAAGCGTGGACACTGTCATTAACTCGTTGCCAGCGATGAAGTAATTTGCATGAAAAACGTTAGGACGAAATTAATGAAAAAAAAAGAAAGTTAAGATTTGTACGCACGAGGCCGCCATTTTGTTTTTGTTTTTTCTCCTACAAGCACTTCCCCCACTGCCCTCTATCTCTTTATCCTTCTCCTCCCCATTCACTTATCTCCCACTACTACTACCCCCATCTCCGTCCGTCTCTCTCCGCCCCCCTCCCTTATTCCTCTCCCACCAAACACGTACCCCCATCTCACCCCCTCACCCCTATCCCCATTCCTCTCCCTCTTGTCCTACCCCCTCCCCATCCCCCCCCATACACCATCCCCATCCCTCTCCCCCATAGCCCCATAGCACCCATCCCATCCCCACCCCTCTCCCCATAGCCCCATAGCAGCATCCCCATCACCACCCTTCCCCCTCTACCCCCTCTCCCTCCCTCAATCTCTTTTTTTCTTTCTTTCCCATCCCTCCCCCCATCCCCCATCCCCACCCCTCTCCCCCATAGCCCCATAGCAGCATCCCCATCACCCGCCTATCCCCTCTCCCTCACTCAATCTCTTTTTTTCTTTCTTTCCCATCCCTCCCCCCATCCCCCATCCCCACCCCTCCCCCCCATAGCCCCATAGCAGCATCCCCGTCACCCCCTTACCCCCCTCCCTCACTCAATCTCTTTTTTTTCTTTCTTATTTTCTTTCTTTTTTTTTCTTTCTTCTATACTGCACTTGTGACCTCCGTAACGCAGTGCTTGTTTGGAGTAAAACGTTATCTCTGACCTCGTTAATGCGTGTTTTTCTTAACGTTTTTTCTTTCTCCTTCATATTCAATTTCGCATTCCTCGCCTTCTCTTTTTTTTCTTTCTCTCTCTCTCTCTCTCTCTCTCTCTCTCTCTCTCTCTCTCTCTCTCTCTCTCTCTCTCTCTCTCTCTCTCTCTCTCTCTCTCTCCCTCCCCTTATCAGTTCCCTTATTCTTGGCCTCTACTTAAGATAAGGACTTCCAAAAGAAGAATTATTCAGTCTTCTGTGACTTAACAAAAGGGAAAGAATATTCGGACTTTAGCGATTAACTTTTAATTGAATGAAGTCTATTGAAAAAGTTGTTTCGCAAGTTGCAGACATTGAAAGCCCAAGAAGAACAAGATTACGTAAGAATAGTATCTGGAGATTTGGTTTTCTCTTTTGGTTTGGCTATTCTTGGTGTTTTCTGAGTCTGTTTTTGTTAGTTGTTTCTCCTTTCTTCGTCTGTTTTTGTTAGTTGTTTCTCCTTTCTTCGTCTGTTTTTGTTAGTTGTTTCTCTTTGCTTCGTCTGTTTTTGTTAGTTGTTTCTCTTCCTTTATTGTATTTTTCTTTTCCTTTCGTTCTTTGGTGTTTCATTTTTGTGATGCTGTTTTTTGTTTGTTTGTCGTATCTTGTTCCTTCTGTTTCGTTTGCTTGATCCTCTTCTCCTCCTCTTTATGCTTCTTTCATTTCTCTCTTCTTCCTTCTCTCCCCCTTCTCTCTCTTCGTTTTCTCTGCCATTTCATCTTCCTCTTCATCCTGTGTCTCTTCTTCCTTCTGCCCCTTTTCATCTTTTACTTCTCTCCTCCTCATCTATCTCTTTCTCCTGTTTCTTGTTCCCTCCACCCTCCTCTCTCTTATTCTTTCTCTTCCTCATTTATTCCCTCTCCCTTCTCCCCTTCCTCCTATTTTTCTTCCTCCTGTCTTTCCCATTCCTTCTCCCACTCCTCTTTCTACTCTTCTTCCTCCTCCTCTTCCATCCATCCATTCATTCCTCCTTCCGTCTCTTTCTCCCCTTCTCCTCCTTATATAGATCAGCCGAGTTCAAAGACCGTGGCAATAATTCGTCCCTCAATAACAACACATTCCCGTTCCTGTGAATGAAACTTGTAGCTCGTGTACACAGCTTAAGAAATCAGGGCGGATCTGTGTAGTCTTCTAGATCCTTCACACCCCCCTTCCCCCACGCTCCCCTACTCCCCCTTAACCCCACACTCCCCTACTCTCCCTTCCCCCCCACATTCCCCCCTTCCCTCACACTCCCCTACTCACCCTTCCCCCCACACACCCATACTCCTCCTAACTCCCCACACACCCCTACTCACCCTTCCCCCCACCCACCCTTACTCCCTCTTACCCCCACACACCCCTTCTCCCTCTTACCCCCCACAACCCTACTCACCCTACCTCACACACACCCCTACCCCCCCTTTCCCCCACACACCCCTCCCCATATTCCCCCTATTCCCCTTTCCAACACCCTCCCCCACTTCCCCACAACCTTACTCCCCTTTCCAACACCTTCCCACCCTACCTTACATCCTCCCTAACCTCCCCCCACCCCCTACATTCCCCTTACTACCCCATCTACCACCCCTCCACCTTTTCTAATATCCCCCATTCCCCCTACTACCCCATCGAACACCCCTCCACCTTTTCTAATATCCCCCCACCCAACCTTAAACGCCCTTTTGGCCATGCCTTTAACAAAAGAGTTCGAATCCCTTTCATGCTCGCTATCAAAACACTGTTTCGATACCGCTTCGCTTAGGTCGCCGCTAAGGGGGGACTTGCGAACCTCTATTGAGGCTGGGAAGATAAGGGTCACTTTCTTTTGCATTTTGGAGTGCGAATACGAACTTAAAGTGTGCTCTGTTCGATTCTTGTTTTTGTTCTTCTGTTTCTTCGTCTTTTTTATTTTTTTCTTCCTCTACTAGTTTTTCTTCTTCTTTCTCTTATTTTTGTTGTTCTTCGTCTTCTTTTTCTTTTCCTTCCACTTTTTTCTTCTATTTTTTTTATTATTATTATTATTTGTGTTGTTCTTCGTCTTCTTTCTCTTTCTTCTTCGTCTTCATCATCCTCTTCTTCTTCTTCATCTCCTTCCTCTTCGTCTTTCTCCTCTTTCTTCTTCTCATTCTTATTCATATTTTCCCTCTTCTCCTTCTCCTTCTACTTTTTCTTCCTATTCTTCTTCTTCTGCTTCACTTTTTGCTGGGTTGAACGTGGAAGTTTTTTTTCTCTTCTGATAATTTCATATTTGTTGCGGCTCATAGTTGATAATCTATGTTGATTATCTTCATCCCTTTTGCCTAGGGGGTGGGATGGGGGTTGGGGGTACACTGGTAACTTATTGATGTGGATGAAATTGATTTTTTCTAGTTTGTTATTATCGATATTATCGTAATAATGTGTTTTTATCACCAATTATTATTCTCTCTCTCTCTCTCTTTCTCTTTTCCTCTCTCTCTCTCTCTCTCTCTCTCTCTCTCTCTCTCTCTCTCTCTCTCTCTCTCTCTCTCTCTCTCTTCCTCTCTCTCTTTCTTTTTTTCCCTCTCTCTCTTTCTCTTCCTCTTCTCTCTCTTCTCCTCCTCCCTCCCTCCCTCCCTCTCCCTCCCTCCTCCCTTCCTCTCTCTCTCTCCCTCCCTCCCTCCCACCCTCCCCCTCTCTCCCTCCCTCTCTCTCTCTCCCTTTCTCTCTCTCCCTCCCTCCTTCCCTCCCTCCCTCTCTCTCTCTCCCTCTCTCCCTCCCTCCTTCCCTCTCTCTCTCCCTCCCTCCCTCCCCTCTCTCCCTCTCCCCCCTCCCTCCCTCTCTTTCTCCCTCCCTCCCTCCCTCTCTCTCCCTCCTTCCCTCCCTCCCCTCCCCTCCCTCTCTCTCTCTCTCTCTCTCTCTCTCTCTCTCTCTCTCTCTCTCTCTCTCTCTCTCTCTCTCTCTCTCCCCCTCCCTCTCCCTCTCTCCCCCTCTCTCTCTCCCTCTCTCTCTCTCCCTCCCTCCCCCCCTCCCCTCTTCTCTCTCTCTCTCTCTCTCTCTCCCTCTCCCTCTCCCTCTCTCTCTCCCTCCCTCTCTCTCTCCCTCTCCCTCTCTCTCTCCCTCCCTCCCTCCCTCCCTCCCTCCCGTTGTAAAGCATCTCTCTGACATTTATAGCTATGTAGTCATCACGTCTTCATCTCATTCTTCACATTCTCATTAAATCTCTCATAACCTCATTCTCTCTCTCTCCCTCTCCTTCTCCCTCTTTCGTCACGCCCTTCGCCCTTGATTTATCTTCTCTTCTTCCTAATCCCCCCTTTCGCTCCGTCTTCAAGGTCATGTATGGTGTTGCTCGACCGTGTTGTATTTCTTTCTGTTTTTGTATTTACTTTCATTCCTACTTTTTGTGTGTTTTTGTTCGATTTTCTTTTTATTTACCTTGTTTTTTGTCTTGTTTTGTTTTGTTTTGTTGTTGTGTTGGGATTGAGTGATTCTTAAGTGCATGGTATCTTTTTTTATGCATTGGATTTGTCGTCGATGTTGGTATCCTGGTGTTTATTACGTAAGAGAAACGTCAACCATTCTACAACTAAGGCCACGGAAAGCTAAAAGAACGGCCGTATTATTACCCTCATCAACGACAACCATACTACCAGCATCCGAGCCAACCATTCAACCATCACCAGAGAGAGAGAGAGAAAGGAAAAAAAAAAGGTCTACAGCATCACCACTACCATTATAAGAACATTCACCACCACACCCACCCACGATCCCTACGCCCATCTCCCTCACACAAAGAACCGACCCGTTGCCTTCCACCCCCGACTACCCAACCATAAAGAACATTCACCACCACGCAACCAACCATCCGCACCCCGAGCACCAAAGAACCGACCCGTCGCCTTCCACCTCCGCGACTTAAAACCCCAACCACGCCCGCACGCCCACTCCGAGCACCAAAGAACCGACCCGTCGCCTTCCACCTCCCCCGATGACTTAAACCCCAACCACGCCCGCACGCCCACTCCGAGCACCAAGGAACCGACCCGTCGCCTTCCACCTCCCCAACTTAAACCCCAACCGCGCCCGCACGCCCACTCCTCGCACCAAAGAACCGACCCGTTGCCTTCCACCTCCGCGACTTAAGCCCAAACCGCAGTCTACAGTAATGAGGAGTGACAGCCGGTGGTGTTGTATGGCTGCTAGTGTCTGTGGCATGACCTCAGGGATGCCCTCGCCCTCGCCTTCTCTAGGACGTCCCTTTGTCGATGCCTCCGACCATATGCCTTGCGCGTTGTCTCCACTCTGTGTGGATATCTAGCTTTCTGTTTGTCTGTCTCTTTCTTTCTAGCTTTTTATATCTTTCTTTTTGTCTATCTTTCTTTCTATCTCTTTCTGTTTATCTATCTTTCTTTCTTTCTTGCTCTCTTTCTTTCTTTCTCTCTTGCTCTCTCTCTCTGTTTCTCTCTCTCTCTCTCTTTTTTTCTCTCTTTCTGTATGTGTGTGTGTGTGTATCGTTTTTTCTTTCGCTCTTGCTTACTGTCTCTTTCTGATTCGTTCTCTTCTTGTCTCTTTTTCTTGCTCTTTCTTTCTCTCCCTCTTTTCCTTTCTATTTCTTTGTCTTTCTCTTTCTCCTTATTTCCATTTCTTGCCTATCTATCGATTTAATGTCTGTTGCTCTATCTATTCATTCGTATATTCGTATATCTATACATTTCACTCCTTCCCTCTCTTTCTTCCTCTTCTCCCCTCCGTTCCTTGTCTCGCTATCATTTACGCATATTTATCTGTCTATATCTTATTACATATTATTTACGTTCTCTCTTAACCAAGCATTTCCTTTCTTCGTTTTTACGTTTTTCTTTTTCTTTACAAAGTATCTACGGCTTTACTCCAATTTTTTTTTCTTTTTCTTTATCTTCGATTTTTCTATATAGTTTGTATTTTCATGTTTCTTTTGCTTTGTTTTTGTTTCGTTTATATATTTTTTCTCTTTTTTTTTACTTCCACGTTTGGTTCTAGTTGCTCCTCTTGTCCGCTTTCCCTCGCCTTTCCTTCGCACCCCATATGTCTGTCGTGCCTCTTCTCTGTAACCGCCCGTTTCTTCTCCCTTCCTTCTCCCCTTTCTCTCTCTGTCTTCCACCTGCTATAGTGTTAAGAAGTGGGGGAAGAAGCTAATTTATCTTCTCTCTCTCTCTCTCTCTCTCTCTCTCTCTCTCTCTCTCTCTCTCTCTCTCTCTCTCTCTCTCTCTCTCTCTCTCTCTCTCTCTTTCTCTCTTTCTCCTCTCTCTTTTCTCTCTCCTCTCTCTCTCTCTATCTCTTTGTCTATCTCTATCTCTCTCTTCGTAGTAAAAGAAAGAATAGCGAAAATAGTGAGATGTGCAGATATTTCTCTCTCCGATGTTCTCGCTTCCTGTCAACTTAAAGATCAGTCTTCTTATAGATCAGTCACTCCATCCAATCTGTTCTGACTCTTCCTAGTCATCATGAGAAGCCTTCGACCTGATCGGAAGTCATCGAGCCTTAATTTCCTATTTCCTATTCCCTTCATTTCTTTCTCCCTTCGTTTTATCCAATGCTTCTGCCTCTCAGCTACGTCATGGTCCAGTCTTCTTTCTTATATCTCTCTCTCTTCTAAGTACATCTACGTTTGTTTGTGTATCTATCTGCGTCCTTCACTTCCCTCCTCCTCCTCCTCATATTTCTTATCCATATCCTTAACCCTATTTTGTTTATATTTCCTACTGCCCTGCCATCAGCTTATCACCGAATGTCGGGCAGTACAAGTGTGAACCCTCGTGCCTCAGGGTCGTGTATTCATTCATCAACAACCTACAACACCTACAAGTAATTTAGGCCTAGGGCTTGTGTATATTCATTATCACAGAGCGGAGAAGTGGGGCAGGGGGGAAGGGGGAGGAAGGGAAGCCCTTGTAAGGGTGTTAATAGGCGTCCCCGAGTGGTGGTGAACGAGAAGAGAAGGCAAAAGATGGCGGCAGAGATTGTGCGAATAGTGCGGTGGGGGAAGTGCTGTGCGAATAGGACACGGAGGTTTCGGATCGCGCCGAGATAAGGATATTTGTGTCGGGGGGAAAGAAGGATGGCGGGCGGGAGTTTTGCTTTCGCCGGGGGCCGAGATTCGCGAGTTCCGGTGACACCTTCGGGACGAGGAGATGCGAAAGGGGAAAGTAGCTGTTCTTGTGTTTGTGTGTGTGTGTGTGTGTGTGTGTGTGTGTGTGTGTGTGTGTGTGTGTGTGTGTGTGTGAGAGTGTGTGAGAGTGTGTGTGCGTGCGAGTGCGTGTGCGTAAGTGTGGATATACCAATACCTAAAATGAAACATATCTAACTGTAACCGAGCGCCCA